>NW_006400036.1:1207447-1210602 GCF_000299155.1 Elephantulus edwardii
ATTATCCTTAGAATTATTAATGCTTTGTTAAAGATCAGGTAGGATTAGAGGGTAAGAAATGGTATTGGGTGGGGGGAGCACCTGACTAGTTCTAAGGCTTTAGATACAATGCAGTTGATTACATATTAATTCAGCCATTACATACTGGGGATAGTAGTTGAGGGATCAGTAATTTATCTACAGGGAACTCCTACACAAATTAGATCCAGACCTCCCCAGTGCCTGCCTTCCCTACTCCTCAGGACACTAAAGCCACCTGGATGACAAAAATCCCAACCTTCCTTCTCCACCCCAGTCCCTATCCATATATTCTCCCCTCCCCTAAGGTGCTGTGCAAGCTGAGAGCAGTTTGCTCTCTGCAGCTGGAACATATACTGTTTTGGCTACAGTGATCCTGTGTGTAACTAGGAAGGTTGTAGGGGACAGCCTTATTTTAATACTTCAGGTTTGCCATGAGTAGAGTCTCTTCCCCAACACAATCTGGATTCTCTTGAATGCGATAGAGTATCAAGCAAGTGAGGGATCAACCCTGCCGACAGCAATACCAGCAATACACTAACCACTCACAGCTCACAACTATGTGCAAACTCCCTGTCCAGGGGGTGAGTGTAAAACCACTGTGTCATCAGCTCTCTCTAAAGAACCTCAGTCCCCATGACAGTCACAAAGACAGAAATAAATGCAAGTTTGACAATAGGTAAAGGCACATGGGCTGCTGCCATACACGCTGCAGACAGGAACCCAACTTGAGGCCATCTTCACTGCTGGGCGTTTGCAGTGGAATGGCTTTGGGATCACACAGACTTTGAGTCTGCAGTCTACCTGGGGAGGATGGAGGCTTAAATGGAGAACTAATAAAGAAACTTTTAGTGTGAAAAGTGCATTTATTACTACTATTCCTGCTGGGGAGGCTCAGCAGGGCAAACTGCACCACCTCTCCTCCTTCCGAAGATTTCCATATTCTAAAAGGCAATTAGAAGAACATTCAGCCTTGAGAAGACCAGAAATAGTGAAAATCGAGTTTCTCTTCATGTGTTTTACTCCTATTATCCTAGTGAGGCCCTCTTCTCCATCACACTTCTGACAAGGCACTCATTTCAATCCTCTTATCTACTGGTGAACACACAAAAAAACTAGTTCAGAGGAAAGAAAATGGGAGAAACTTTGATCACCTGAGATGACACTTGGAGAAGTGCGCCTCCAGAGTCCTGATTGCTGATGAGTCTTTCTTCTGGTCTGGCAAGAAGCTGGAGAGCAGTCATCACTGAAGTAAGAAACAAAAAGTTTTCAGAAACCAAAAGTCCTCCTCAGTCATTTCAAGAGGGCATTTATTTTAAAAAAAAAGAAAAAATTTTGGCAAATTAGAAATACTTCTAGCCACAATTTCAAGATTTGTACTTGCATCACTATAAAAATCCAAATCCTTCTAACATCCCAAAGAGGCTCATCCACATACTGCCTCCTCTCCATCTTCAGGTCCCAAAACCAAATGGTCTAATGCCAGTATAAAGATGAAATGCAGACAATGAATTTCCTAATCAGGATAACTTGTGGACATCCACCTTGGTCCCAAACTTTTGAGAGACACCTCAATCTAAACATACTTTCAACTGAGAAAGTCAGGAACTCTAATTTTCTCCAAGGCCCCCAATACCATCTTAAATAAGAACTCACCCTCACCTAATTCTGGCTCAGTGTCAGGTTCCTCTTTGATGATGTGGCTCAACTGCTCTCCAGGTCCTGAGGTTGAATTCTGAAGTCCCTGCTCCTGAGGCATGACTTCAAGATGGGACTCTGCCTCCCTCACTTGGCAGCTTGCAGATTCCACCGTTTCAGGTAATATTTCCTGTCCAAGAACCTGGCTGGTGATCTAAAGATCATATATTACTAGTTACTGAAGAATGCTGACCTAGAATTACTGAAAACTAAGTGAAACTTCTAAGGTAATGGGAAAGAAGAAAGCCAGCATCATATTCTAATTCAGCAGGTTACTTCCAGCTATTGATAGAAATTCCACAAAAGAGGCAAACTGCTGACACTGAACCATGCCTGGAAGACTTTCAAGACAAGCCTCTAATAAGGGGTTTCAACTGGATAGTCTGGATTAATTAAAACTAAATGAATGTAAATATTTCAGTGTTATATTAAATAGAACAGGAGATTGTACCTTCAATTTCAAACTGATAGAGTGCAGGCAGTTGTTAACATACAAAGGAAAATAAAGCTACGTAGCCATGGAAGGATTAATTTCAACTCACAGCAACACCATGAGTAAAGTAGCTCTTTAGGTTTTTCTTAGTAATAATCATCATCATCATCTTTATGGAAAGTAGATGACAAGATCTTTCCTCTAATGGTGTCACTTGATGGGTTCAAGACAACAACCTTATGAACAGTAGTGAAGTACAAACCACATGGACCACTTAGAGACTTGAGAGGTACACGGAGCTGTAAATGAGGCTGGAGGACACCTCAACAGAACACTAGATCCCAAATACCCTATTTACCCACTGCCATAGTCGCTGCGGTTCGCCCTTCAAGCTCTCCACGAGAGTCACAGCCTCCTCTCCACTGGCAGGACGCTGTGTGCGCACCCACGTCTGGATCTCTCCGGGCAGGATGTTTAGGAACTGCTCCAACATGAGGAGCTCCAGGATCTGCTCTTTGCTGTGAATCTCTGGCTGCAGCCACTGGAAACAGAGCTTCCGAAGTTGCCTCAGGGTCTCGTGGGGCCCAGACAGCACCTGGTACTGAAAGCGTCTGAAAAGCTGCCGGGCAGCTTCAAGGCTGGAGAGTTCTCCTTGAGGGGAAGCAGCTGCTCCAGGGAGTGGGGAGTCCTCTGCCTTTGCCAGTGGTGGCACCTGGACCAGGGCCTGTCCCAGCTCCAATGGCATCATCAGGCTTGTTAAGTAGTTTCACGTCAGCAAAGTCCTTCTGGATGGAAAAATTCTCTTAAGAAAATCGGGTCTTCACACAGCCTCTTATAGGCACATTGTGGAAGGAAGGCGATCTAGTGATATATAGAGAATAACAGGATTTTAGAAAAATATTTACATGCCCTGCTGAGAAGCCTTGCACTCAGACATGGATCTCTGAAACTGCCCAAGGATTAACGAAAAGAAAACAACTCATGTGGATCCCACATTTTTTTAAAA
>NW_006400036.1:1210873-1220502 GCF_000299155.1 Elephantulus edwardii
TATTGTATTATGTTTACGTGTACCGTCAAATCAGATCTGACTGGTACAGGAGGAGATTGCCCCTCCTTCTCCAGCAGAGCATCTGGTGGATTTGAACCGCATACCTCTGGGATTGCAGTGCAGCGTCTTGCCACTAGGCCACCAGAGCTCCCCTGAGTCTTTCAAGATATTAATTAGCACATTCGGCTTCCCACCTCTAAGTGAATAGCAGAGGATGTTAACTGTTTACACCAGCAGGGCTCAATGAATATATTCTTCTAACTGGAAACATCGTAAGCTTGTAGCCACCTGGCAAAAGACCAATATCATATCTAAACTGTTACAATCACCCTGTCCACTGCTTGGTCTTCAAATGTCCAAACCAAGCAGAAGAATGCTACCCAGCTCATAAAGCCTTTTCACTATGTGTTTCCAGATGAATATGAATACATTTTCGGCAACTAAACATCTATATCGGCCATTGCTTGGTCTTCAAATGTCCAAACCAAGCAGAAGAATGCTACCAGCTCATGAAGCCTTTTCACTATGGGTTTCCAGATGAATAGGAATACATTTTCTGCAACTAAACATCTGTATCCGGACAAGTACACCACTACCCTAGAAATAAATCTGCACAATGTTTCTAGAATAAAGAAAAGACTGAAGAGAACAAAACACTCTTTCCAAAAGTACAATGAAATTCCCAAGTAGCCTCCTTTCAGTGACTTGGAAAATGATAAGCCTGTCACACAGTTTTAACGCTGGGATCAAAAGATTTTTGATGAAATAATGGCTACTTAAAAACACTGCCTTGAACTAAGTAAACACTATTTTATGGATAATGTTATAAAATTTTCCAATGCTTCAACCAAAATAAAGAAGAGAAATACAAAATGATAAAATTAAAATTACGTATTTTTGATGACATGTTAAAGAGAATCACTTGGAAATGTTAACAAGATTCTGTCAGTGAACAAGTAGATCTTGAAAAAAAAATTAAGTATGATATGGAAAACCTAAATAGCACTATTAACTATCTTAATCTTATATTCTTTAAAGACACAGCAATCATTTGTTTATTTGCTATACTGAACAACTTGGAGTTGGTGTGATGCTGAACACTGTTCCATAGTCATGTCAAATACCATAAAGGTTACCCATTATGTACAATGTTTGGATGGGCTTTCAGATTGTTTCATGCTGGGAAGCAGGGGTGACATCCTATTCCTAAACTAAATGCCTCTGAAAACTCTACACACTGTCTAAACTCTATAAATGTACAGAAATGATGTTAGTTATAGAACAGAGTCCAGATCTTTTGTGCAAAGCTTACACTGAGTAGTATTTAACTGGATGACACTTAACCATTGCTAAATGAGACTGGTGCTGTTATATCTGGAGGAAGACTCATCCACTTTGCACATCACTCTTTGTCAATGTGTTATATGAGTTAACCTGGGTTTGCTTTGATGCTGAACCTTGTGTCATTGGGGTATCAAATACCAGAAGGGTTTCCCATTGTGGACATTTTGGTGGAGCTCCCAGTTGTAAAACAGATTTGGAAGCAGGAGTGGCATCCACTTTCTAAGAGTTATGGAAAGGCATTAGGTCTTTTGTTCATAGAGTCGCCATGAGTTGTGCTCGACTTGATGGCAATCAACAACAACAACAACAAGCCCAGCAACTACAGAAAACACATTCATCTGCACATAACACATTGAACAAGATAGATCATATGCATATTAAACAGCAAATCTTGGGATCTTATAGCATTTCTTCCTTGACTACAATGTAATAAAATTATAATTTAATAATATATTTCAATATATGTTGTTGTTGTTGTTGTTGTTAAGCGCCATCAAGTCACAGACGACTTGTAGCGACCCTATGAACAAAACACCTGAACACTTGTGTGTTTTGTTCCTCCAGGTTCGTAGGGTTTCCAGAGGCAAGCTATTTCAAAAGCGGATGCCACTCCTGCTTCCAAGCTTGTTTTAATTGGGGCGCTACTACACCAAACACTGTCCATCATGGGTAACCATTATCGCCTTTGACACATCAGTGTCACAGTGGTCAGCATCAAAGCAACCATGAGTTACCTCTGTACAGCAAAAGGAAAAGACCAGTGCTATACTACTTAGAAGAATGCTTGACCAAAGCCAATTAAAAACAGGCCTGAGGGCTGCAGATTAAAATCACCCACCTTTGGCATGGTATCATCACTTTCTGTCCACTAGGCCAACTGAGCTCTCTCTATGTTGTTGCTAAATGCTGTTGAGTTGTAGACGACTCATAGCGACCCTATGAATGAAAGACCTGAACACCTGTATAACTTTCACTTCTCCAAATTCACAGCGATTCCTGAGACAAGCTATTTTGGAAGTGGATGCCACTCCTGCTTCCAAGCTGAAATGGGGAGCTCCACCAAACACTGTCCACCATGGGTAACCATTATCGCCTTTGACACATGTCACAGTGGTCAGCAGCATAGCAACCATGAGTTAACCTCTGTACAGCAAATGGATAGACCAGGGCTATACAACTTAGAAGAATGTTTGATCAAAAACAATTAAAACCAGGCCTGAGGGCCACAGATTAAAATCACACATCTTTTGCTTGGCATCATCACTTTCACTGAATCAATCCACCTCATAGAGGGTCTTCCCGTTTTGCGCCATCCCTCCACCCTCCCATGCATGATGTCCCTCTCCAAAGGCCTATCCCTCCTTACAACATGTCCAAAGTATGTCAGACAATATATAGAAATTATCAAAATTCCAAATATTGAGTCTCAAAAAGGAAATAAAAAAGTAAAATGAAAACTCAAATGTATCAAAAATTTGGTGTGTCAGGAAGAGGCTCTGTGCAGCAAGAAGAGGCACTGCGTGGCAGGAAGAGGCACTGTTGGCAGCAAGAGGTGCTGCATCCAGAGTACTTTAGGGAAACCACTGCTATTTATCTGCACCATGTAGGACCCCTTAAGCTCAAGCAGAAGGGACCAGGACAGCTCAAGTGAGGTGGAGATGCCAGGTCTTGAAGGGAATTACAGGTTTCCTGGTTTGCCCCTCAGGTACTCTGGGGGAAACACTGCTGTTGGGCCCTCAGCTCTAAGGGTCTTGGGCCAAGAAGGGAGCACAAATATACAGGTCCTTCATAACACGTTGCCATACTCTTGAGTCACTTTATCATTGTAACGACCTAACACTTACCAAGTAAAGACTCACACAGTGTCAAGAAAACAGCAATCTGACTCAGTCATCATGAAAAAAAAAACACCAAAACTTAATTCTGAAAAAAGTAAACCCAATAAATACTCCAGAGAGAGAGAACATAAAGACCTATGTTGAAGTGGAGTTATTTGAACAGCTACAAAAGATGCAAATGATGGAAGAAACAATAGAGCAAATAACCCAGAGACAACAATCCAGAAGAACTTGAACAGCTATGGAAGACAATGCAAAAGATGGAAAAATAATTGATAATATAGTTAAAGAGGTAAAGAACTTAAAAAAATCATCACAAAGACAACTAGGGAACAGCTACACAGTACTGGAAATAACAGAAAAGCATGAACATGTAATACAGAATATTAGGACCAAAATGGCAGAAGTGCCCAACATGCTGCTAGGACAAAAAAGTAGAACTGAAGAGATGGAAGAGAGAGTCAGTGAGCTGGAAGCCAAGAGACTCACTGGAAACATATTAGAAGAAAAATCAGAGAGGAGACATAAAATGAAGAAATTAGAATTATTAGAATGATTAGAATCATGTGGGATGACATTAAAAGGAACAACATACGTATGACTGGAATTCCAGAACAGAAGGGTGACAGGGAAATCACTGAGAAAATTGTGGAAGAAGTACTAGAAAAAACTTCCCAGGAAATAACTCTCTGCCAGAACACATAAAACAATGGTTAACAGAATTGAAGAAATAAGACAGCACCATAATACTGGTAGGAGATTTGAAGACATCACTATCATCAAAGGATAGGCCAACCCAAAAGAAACTCAACAAAGATGCAGAAGATCTAAACTATACAATCGGCCAACTTGACCTTGTGGATGTATTCAGAGTACTGCACCCAACTAAAACTCAATTCACTTTCTTCTCAAGTGCACATGGTACATTCTCCAGAACTGATCATATATTAGGACAAAATGCAAGCCTCACCAAACTGAAAAAAAAAAAACAACATTGAAATAATGCAAAGTACTTTCTCAGATCACAATGCAATAAAACTAGAAATTAACCATAGGAGAGTAAGGCTTACAAAAGCTAAATAACTTTCTGCTAGAACATGATTGGGTTAAAAAATAAATAAAGAATGAAAGGGAAATTATCAAGTTTATATGGAGAAGAAAGAGACTCCTAATAAGTGAAATACCTCTGAGAAACAAAAATGAAGTGGGAGGCATAACACTCCCTGACCTCAAAACCTACTACACAGCAGTAATAATCAAAACAACATGATACTGGTACAACAGGCACATAGACCAATGGAACAGAATTGAGAATGCAGAGATGGACCCAGTTATATATGGTCAACTGATAATTGACAAGGAAATTAAACACATCAAATGGGGAAATGACAACCTCTTCAACAAATGGTGCTGGCAAAACGGGACTGCTACCTGCAGAAATCTGAAACAGGAACCACATTTTACACCATACACACAAATAACTCAAGGTAGATCAAAGACCTGGGAGTAAGCCCCAAATCATAAAGTACATCAGGGACAAACTGCGATCAAGCTTATATAGCTTAGTTTATGGTATAAAGAGACTGCCAAATACAGTCAGAAATGCACAATCTGGAGAATATAAAATTGATGAGTGGAACCTTCTAAAGATTAAATCCCTGTACATATAAAAAACTTTTTCCAACAGAGTGAAAAGAAAACCTACCGACTGGGAACAAATATTTGGTAATACCATCTCAGACAAGAGTCTCATATTAAAAGTTTACAGAATTCTCTTGGGCCTCCACAAAAAAAGACTGATAACTCAATTACAAAATGGGCAAAAGACATGAAAAGAATTTTTATAGAGGAAGATATCTGAATGGCCAACAGGAACATGAAGAAATGCTCCAAGTCAATGTCAATAAGAGAGATACATTATCAACATCATAATGAGGTATTATCTAACTCCAGTAGCAGTGGCAAAGTTTAACAGAACAGCAAGTAATAAATGCTGGAGAGGATGTGGTGAGAAAGGAACTCTTATATATTATTGGTGGGATTGTAAAATGGTCCAAGTACTCTGGAAGGCAGTTTGGCCACTTCCTCAAAAAGGTAAACATAGCAATTCCATATGACGCAGCTATTCCATTGCTTGGAATATACCCTGAGAGAATGGGAACTGAGGCACAAACAAAAACTTATACACCAATGTTCATAGCAGTGTTATTCACCATTGCAAGAATATGGAAACAGACCAAATGTCCAACCACAACTGAAAGGAATGAGAAATTACTGTACAGTCACATAACTAAGTACTACAAGAGTGATGATTTTGTAAATTACCTAACAGGAGGGACTGGAGAGCATTATGCTGAGTGAACTAAATCAGTCCTATAGGGACAAATACAGTATAAGACCATTATTGTAGAACAAGTATGAAGATCATAAGACCATTATTGTAGAACAAGTATGAAGATCTAAGGGTTGGGAGGGTGGAAGAAGAGGGGTAAGGATGAGGGGGTTGTTTAATCATAGGCTCACACAATTTGGGAGGGAGGGAATGGGTGAAGGAAATGGGAAATACCTGGTGTGAAAAAATATATATTTGAACTTTATAAATAAACCAGTATAAAATTTTTTTAATAATTTTAATGAACATTTACAGAGAATTTGGATTTCCATTCATTCATTGCTGCACTTCTCTACCCGCCCAGCCCTCTCCCCCCGCCCCTATAAAATTTTTTAAAAAAGAACAAAAGTATATATATTTTTTTAGTATAACAAATACAATCATAATGAAATTACTGAAATGTGTTCTTATGTTTTTAATTCTGTGACTAGAATGCTGTTCCCTTTAAAGAAAAATAAAACTGGGGGAGAGGGTTGGGAGGGGAGAAAAGTGCAACAATGAATGAATGGAAATTTTAAAAAAAATTGAAAAAAGTATCAAAATTTGTGAGATGCAAGTAAAGCTTTGTTTAGGATTGTTGTTGTGTGCTGTAGAGTCAGAACCGACTCATAGCTGACCCTCCAGCAGGTTTTCAGATGCAGTAAATCACATGAGAGCTTTTCTACCTTCCTCTCACAGTGTAACTGGTAGATCTGAACTTCATCTTTGAAATTGCAGCACTGCTTCAAACTACCTGGTCACCAGAGAGCTCTTAGCTGAGAGATACACACCTTTTTAAAAAATGTGGTTGTTGTTAGGTACCACAAGATGAACTTATAGCAACCATAAGAACAGATCTGAACCCTGTCCTATCCTGTGCCTAAGCAATCTGGCCTTCCTCTGTTCTGCAGTCCCAGTGAGCTCAGGGAAGAAGTGAAAGACAAGGAAGCCTTAGATTCCCAGGGGCCAGACCAGATCAGAAACCACATGCACTTACCTCCAAAGAGGCCAAGTAGCAGCTGCTTGGGATGGTGGGAGAGGGGGGACAACAGCTGCAGAAATTAAGCCAAGACCCAGAGAGGCTTCCAGAGCCAACTGTCCTGTTCCACTTCACCAATCAAATTCACTTGGGAGTTGTGCTATCTTGTTATATGCCCTCAAGTCAAGTCACAGTAGCCCTACTGACAAAAGATCTGAACCTAGCCCTATCCTGTGAGACATCACATTGTTACAGTCACTTTCAAAATTCACCTGGTTGAGAGTCTTCCTCCCCTAAACAGACTCTCCCTCTTTCCAAACAGGATGTCCTTCTTCAACAATTAGCCCTTCAGGAGAGAAGATGTCATCAGGAGGACTTCCCACTTGCACTGTGTAAAAACACCAACATCACAGGGAAGTGGAAAGGCAGTTGGTGGATATAGGCGGGTGGAGTCCTGAGCCATCAAGCCAGGATTGGCTAGGGGCAAGGGTAGTGAGGTGTTAGAGGGGTAAGGTTTCTACTAGATGCTAGTAGAGCAGGGGTGGGGGTAGGAACAAGCCACATGCACCTAAGGGGGTGGTGGCAGGGCCAGCACCTGATCTGACTAATGAAAAAGATCTTTAGGGCAAAATTCTTGTCTGTCAAATATTAAGAGTCTAGCAGCCAAATTAAGACAGACTAGGGAGAAGGACTGGCCATTCACTCCCCAAATAACAAGGCTTCAGAAAACTCTATGTGCAATAAAGCAAACTTAGTGTAGACTAGCAGATATGGCATCAGAGGCACAGAGGCAGAGCCTTCTTACTGTGAATCACAATGGAAGAGGAACAGTTGCAAACAGACACTACAGATTGGAACATGGAATGTGAGAAATATGAATGCAGGAAAATTAAGGAAGAAATGGAGCATATAAATATTAACATACTAGGCATTGGAGAAATGAAATGGTTGATATGGATAGGACATTTTGAATCAGATATATGATCTACTACACTGGAAATGAAAAGGTGAGGGAAAATGGTGTTGCATTCAGAGTTTAAAAGGCCATTTCTAGATCCATCTTGAAATACAATGGTGTGAGTGACAGGATAATACCCATACGCATATAATGAAGACCTGTTAATACCACTATAATTTAAATATATGCACAAATATATGCAACCAAAGAAGGCCCAAAAGGAGGAAATAGATTACTTCTACCAACTTTTGCAGATGGAAATTGATTGAACATGCAAACAAGATACTTTGATAATAATGGTGACTGGATGCAGAAGTTGGAAACAGGCAAGAAGGATCAGTAGTCAGAGAACATGGACTTGGTGACAGAAATGATGCTGGAGACAGAGTGGGAGAATTCTGTATAATCAGTAACTGATTCATTGCAAACACCTTTTAATAAGAAACCTAAATGGCGACTATACACATGGACTTCACCCGACAGCCTAGACAAGAATCAGAATGACTACATCTGCAGAAAAAAATAGCTGGAGAAGCTCAATATCAGCTATGAAAATGTTGCTAGGTGCTGATCATGGAACAGACCATCAACTACTCATATGCAAGTTCAAATTGAAGCTAAAGAAAATAAAATCAAATCCACAAGAAACAAAGTTTGAACTTGAGTCTACCCCACCAGAATTTAAAGACAGAAACAGGTTTGAGCAAAGACCAGATGAACTGTGGGAGGATATTAAGAATAACATTCATGAAGAATGCAAAGTCATTATAAAGATAGAGGAAAAAGAAAAAACACTGATGGATGGCAGAAGAGACTCTAAATATTGCATTAGAGCACCAAGAGGCCAAAGCAAAGGGAAGAAACCAAGAAGTTAAGGAGCTGAATGGAAGATTCCAAAAGGCAGTTTGAAAAGACAAAGCAAAGTTATTATAATGAAATATGCAAGGAGCTGGGGTTGGAAAATCAAAAGGGACTAACTTGTCCATGGTTGGCTGGTCTTTCTCTCAAGATACTTCTGGGTACATTCAACTTTATCATACCTTTAAGTCAACAGCAAAGGACTTTAACTGTTTACATCATCCAGGGATTCAATGGGTGCATTTTTTATTTGGAAAAAGTGTGAGCTGTACCAACAATGCAAACAACTGACACCAACAGCCTGTCCACTTGATAACACTGTTGCTCAGTCCACATCTAGTAAGAGTACCATGCACCTTATGAAGCATTTTTACAATGAGTTTCCAGATAAATATATCTTGTGCAGCTAACCCTTCTGTATGTACATCTGTCCATTTGGAGACTTAAAAGCAAAGCTGGACAAGTACATGAGTGCCCTACAAATAAACCTTCATGCTGCCTCTAAAATAAAGGTGAGGTTAAAGAGAAAATCCCTTTCCAAGAGACGCAATGAAATTCCCAAGCGGGCTCCTTAAAGTGCCTTTAAATGCTGCAAAGTGGTCTGTTTGGGAGTGATGATAAACCTGTCATACAGTTTTAACCTTTGGCTCAAAGGATGTTTGGAACAAATATTGTCTACCTGAAAACGCACCTATTGCCTTGAACTATTTTATGGATCATATAAAAACTTCCCAAACTTCAATCAAAATAGAGAAGATAAATACTAAGTTATAGAGTGAAAGTTGCTATTGTTAAATGTCATCAAGTCACTTCCAACTCACAGCGACCCATGTACAACACCTCAGAACCCTGCTCTATCCTGTGCCCACTTCATAGTCTCCGGCACAGCCATCCTCACTACCCCCGTCACTGAGTCAATCCATCTCATCCAGAGTCTTCCTCTCCTGCACCTTCCAAGCATGATGTCCCTCTCCAAGGACTGGACATTCCTTGCAACATGCCCAAAGTATGTCAGATGGAGATTCAGAATCCTTGCCTCCAAAGACCAGATGATTTTACCCTCTCCAGGATAAAAATCCAAATAGCATTATTAACTGTCTTGGTGTTATTAAAATTTTCTAATCATTAAGCCCAGCAACTGCAGAAAACTCATTCAATGGCACATAGCACATTCAACAAGACACATCAAATGCATATTAAATAGCAAATCCTGAGATCTTATATTTGCTCAGACTATAATATAATATAATATAATATAATATAATATAATATAATATAATT
>NW_006400036.1:1220602-1251654 GCF_000299155.1 Elephantulus edwardii
AGACACTCAAGCGTTGAGGACTCCCCTTCATAGGGTGACTATGAGTCGCCTGCGACTCGACAGTACTTAACAACAACAACAACATAATATAGTTTAATAATATATTTCAATACATTGAAAGAATTTTCAAATAATCCAGCCTCAAAATGGAAATCATTAAGTAAAATGAAAGCAAAAAATATCAAAATTCGTGGGATGTAACTAATTCCTTTAGAGGGATTGTTATTGTTGTGTGCCTACATATCAGAACTGACCCATAGCTGATCCTCCAGCTGGTTTTAAGATGCAGCAAATTACATGGGAGATTCCACATTCTTCTCTCAAGGAGCAGCTGGTGGATTCAAACCTCATGTCTTTGAGATTGCAGTGTAGCTCTTTACAACTAGGCCACCAGAGTCACTAGCTTAGAGAAATAAATGTGATTGTTGTTGGGTTTTGTCAAGTAGAATTCATAGTGACCCTATAAATAACAGATCTGAATCCTGTCCTATCCTGTGCCATCCTCACAATCTCTGACACGCAACACCATTGACACAGTCACACTGTAAATCCACCTGCTTGAGTCTTCCTGTCATAAGGCCGACCCTCGACCTTTCCAAGCACGACTCCTTTCTCCAAGGAAAAATCTCTCCTAGCAACATGCTCAAAGTATGTAAGATGAAGCTTTACCATTTTTGCCTCCATGGAGGACTCTTGCTGCACCTTCCCCAAGTCATATCTGTTTGTTCTTTTGGCAGTCTATGGCCTATTCAGTATTCTTCTCCTATACCACAGTTGAAATGCATCAATTCTTCTGTCATCTTTATTCATTGTTCAGCTTTCAGATGCAAAGCAAGTAACTGAAAAAGATCATGGCCTGAATCAGGCACAACTTAGCCCTCAAACTGACATCATTATTCCTCAGTAATATGAAGAGATCTCAGTCTAATGACTTTTTTTAAAATTTTTATTTTATTAATTTAATGAACATTTACAAAGATTTTGGATTTCCATTCATTCATTGTTGCACTTTTCTCCCTGCCTACATCCCCCACCCCCAGTTTGCTCCTCTCTTTGAAAAGTAAAAGAAAAATTCCTTCATTGGTATACAATCCCACTACCCCCAGTACACTCCACTACGCAACCTTAATTCTGAACTCTTGTGATAACCATAATACCCTATCATATATAGCTTTTAAACTGTTCTGTCTAATGACTTTTAATATAGCCCTCTACCTACTGCTTTCTATTTTAGGCCTATATCCTTTATGTGAGATGCAGGCCCCACTCTACTAGAAAGTATTATCCAATTTGCCACGTAGTGGTATGGTATATAGTGCTGAGATGCAACAGAAAAGAATGTTCCTGGAAAATTCAATGCTTGTTCCCTTGGGGCACTGCATCTAACCTGAAAACAGACCACCTCTGCCTGCTGGTTCTGGACCCATAGGTCACCATATCTCTATGACCAAATACATCGGCCTACACCATCCACAATCTCATGTGCTACTTCCCTGATAGTTTTCAAGTTTCTGTTAGACCTTCAAGAGAACTGCATAAACCAAAGACACAGACGAAGAGTCTGACCAGTGAAGGGAGGAATAATATAATAGATGTCAGATATGATGGAGTGGTACAATTTGGAATATTGTTAACTAACCTTATAGGAGATGTTGTTGTGTACTATTGAGTTGGAACAAACTCATAGCTGACTCTCCAGTAGGTTTTCAGAAACAGTAAACCACACAGGAGGAGACTGCCCATCTTTCTCTCAAGCAATTGGTAGCCTCAAACTGTGTGCCTTTTCGTTGACTGCACAGCTCCATACAAAGAAGCCATCAGAGGGTCTTTCATAGAAACTACTACAAATCACTGTAAAAGAAATCAGCCGCATAATAAACATCTCAGCCACGTAATAAACATCTGTTAAATGACTGAATGTATTTATACGTGTCCTCTACCAGCAAGGAAGCTCTGGTGGCCATGTGTATAAGGCTGCTCCAAGGGAGAAAGATGGGCATTCTCCTCTGAAAATCCACTGGAAGGTAGCTGTGAGTTGGTTCTGAATCAATAGCAATGGCTTTTTCTACTTTTACCACCTAAATCTGCCTCCTGAGAGTCAACTATCTGCAAACTTTGCAAAAGCATTTGGTTTCTCAATTAAAACAGCTGTTCAGATGAGAGTTAGACACATAAAAATACAGTTAGGGAAAATATCAAGCTTTTGAGATATTTAATTATCACTCCTTAAGTATATGTTCATGTTAAGAAAAATGTTTCCGTTTTTAAAACTAGAGTTAATATCCTAACAACTTCACAACTATATGTTTACTACCAGGAAAAAAAGTAATTGTTCTCCTTATCAGACTTGTAACAAGTTGAAATAAACTCTAAAAGTACACCCAGAAGGTGGCTGTTTCATACATGTACATGTATGTCCATTTGCTGGGCATATTAGGCTGTTTATATTCTTTCTAATCCTCCAGACTGTCATCATCCTCCAAATGCAGTATTAAGTTTACAAATCAGGGAACTCCCAGGTTCACTGTGGGCGCCAGATTAAAACCCAGAAAGCTCTAAAGCCTGTGGTTTGAGGATTCCCAAAGATGGTGCTGGATTGTCACACCTGAGGGGGCTGCTGACACCTGGTGGCCCCGAGGCCAGGGTGGCTCCCACCGCGGGTCATGGGTCACGTCCTCCAACCCCAACAGCAACAGAGCCCCAAGAACCAACCCCCTGTGTCATCTCATCCCGGTTCCCCCTCCTCGAAGCTCCTCCCCCGGCTTTACAAGGCTGGAGCAAAGAGCCCGATTCGCTTCCACTGGGGGCAGGGACACAGACAGCGGGCCTGGGACTCTCTGGAGGAACAAAGGCTCAGAATCACGGACTTCGGACACCTGCAGCCACTCACTGAACGTCACCACCCCAGTCTTCACAAGGGCCACATTCTGAAGGAGAGACCTTCAGAGTTTCCGGACGCTCAGGGACCAGCATGGCCCACCACCGTTTCCTAGACCTAGCGGAGATGTGACGGCGAGAGTCTCATCCCGAACATCCAGACCCACCGCGTTCCGCGGTCCCAGCGGCTCAGAGGAGAAGCGATGACCGATGATCGGAGCCCCGACCAGGCACAGTAAGACCACAGGACGCGCACTCACCTCCACTTCGGCCACCGAGCACTTCCGGGAGCAGCTTGCGGGGATCAGGGCCCTCGAGCGGGTGGGGCGGGGCTTCGGGAAAGAGGACAAGGCCCGGATTGGCTGCCAAAGCCGCCCACCAACCTTCGTCACCACCTAGGCGTTCACTTGGAGGCAGCCAGTTGTTTGCTATGGGATTTTTTGCCTTCAAGTCAGCTGAGAATCATAGTGATGCTTTGAACAAAAGATCTAAACCTGGCCCTGTACTGTGACATCCTCACCATCTCCAAAATATGTGACCTCATTGTTACAGTCACCTTCTCAATCCACCTTGCTCAGAGTCTTCCTCTCCTAAACTGATCCTTCACCTTTCCAAGCAAAATGCCCTTCTCCAAGGACTAGCCCCTCTGAACAGCATGCCTGGAGTATTTGAGAGGTAGCTTCGCCATCCTTGCTTGCAAGGAGCTCCCTTGTTACACTTTTCTCCAAGACATAGCTGTTGATTCTTTTGTTAGTCCATTCGATATTCGGCTTTCTTCTCCAATATCACAACTCAAAGGCATTAATTCTTCTGTTATCCTTAGTCATTGTCCAACTTTCAGCAGCATAGCAACTAATTGAAAAGACCATGGCTTGCACAAGGCACACCTATCTTACTCTTTAAAGTGACATCCATGCTATTAAGCAGTTTGGAGAGATTTCTGACAGTAGATTTTCAATGCAATATTTCTATTGATTTCTTGACAAGTTCATTGTGTATCCAAGAGAGAGGAATTCATTGACAACTTGAAACTTTTCTATTGTTATGTTACATATCAGCCCAGCAGTGAGGCATTTTTATTTCCTTAATGTTGAGATGTAATATATATTGAAGGTTGTAGGGTTTAACTCTCAATATGACTTTCCTAGGCATTTAATCTGACTTGAATATGTGGTTAGGAGGGAATATATGAATAGGGCATGTTAGCCTATTCAAAAGGGGATTGGTCTGATTCAATCATTTACAAGGGGATTGGCTAATCTCACCAATTAATTGATTGGTTCCAGCGGCAGATGAGACTTTCCTCATCAACAAGAAGAGAAGAAGAAAGAAAGGGAATCTGGATATCATACAGGACCAGACATTCTTGCTCCACCTACACTTATAGCAGCAGGAGCCATAGCTGAAGCAGAAGGCCTGAGAGACCTGATGGGAGATGCTGCTACACTGCTGCCTCTCACAGACTGAACTAGAACTAAGAGACTTTGCCTATGTTTATTGGACAATTTGGGAAGAAGAGCCAATATTGGCAAGATTGAGAAGTCTGTAATACTGGTCTAAAGCCTTGAGGCTCACCTTTTGAAGCTGTCCTGAGTGTATCATGTTGTTGTTGTTGATTGTCGTTGAGTCATGAACGACTCATAGCAACTCCATGACCAAAAGACCTTACACCTTTCTATGACTATCGTTCCTCCAAGTTCATAGAGTTTCCAGAAGCATGTGTTTAAGGAAGTGGATGCCACTCCTGCTTCCCAACCTGTCTTAAAACGGGAGCACCACCAAACACTGCCCAACATGGGCAGCCATTATGGCATTTTTACCCCAATGGTGAAAGGCTCAGCATCACAGCAAACTCAGATTACCTGAGCACAAAAAATTGACAGAAGAGTGCTGTATGACTTAGAAGAATGTTCCTCCAAAATATAGTAGAAATGGATTAAAAGATAATTCCTCAGACCTGACTTATTAAACATAAGGGCCCCCCAGAAGGTTTTGTTGATTCTAAACAAGAGGCTTTAATAATTATAATTTTTAAAAACCCAAATTCCAAAAAACATTCTACAATGGCCTTCAACTAAAACAAGAGAGCCCATCTTACAGAGTCCAGTCAGTTCACCCAGTTTCCAAAATGGAGACAAGGGCTTGGCCTTAAATTCAAGTGTCCTCCTGGAGGTTTTGTTGACTCTAACCAAGAGGCTTAAACAATGAAACAATCTACACTGATCCTCAAGCAAATCAAGAGTGCCATCATATAGAGTCAAGACAATGGAAGTCCAAAATGGAAGACAAGTGCTTGGCAATATATATTGTTGTTGTTAAGAGCCATCTAGTACTGACCCCATAAACAAATCACTTTAACCTTGTTCTATAACTATTGTCCTTTCTCTAAGTTCATAGAGTTGTCACAAGCGTATTTAGGAGGTGGATGCCACTCCTGTTTCCAAGCTTGTCTTAATCTATTAGGTAACCAGATATTGTCAACCATGTGTAACCATTATGGCACTTGACAAATCAATGGTACAACGTTCAATTCATTTCAAAAACAATGGCAACCAGATGAATTTTAAAAGGCCAGAGGCCCATGCTTCAGGTTCTCATTGGTTCCCAGAAAGAGGCTTCTAGCCAGCCAAATACGACCCAGAGCCTTCCTATACCAACACAGGAAGAACACACCTCTAAAGCCACACAGATTTGAAAAGGCTGCAGGCCCATACTTAAAATTCATGTGGCTTTAGAGAAAGATCATCTCCTTCTCCAAATCACCTTTGTTCATTCTCACAAAAGAAGACACTCAAAGATCTCTGAAGATGAGCCTCTCCTGAGATGTGACATGGGCATCTGGAGGCTTCTGGTCCAAATAGGTTTCCAAGCTTATGTTCTCTTTGGAATTCTCTTGTCTGTCTCCTAAAAGAAGAAAGAAAATATGAAATAGTGCAATAATTTTATACCCTGGTTTTGTCTTCATATGTCAACTAAAGAGCATCATAAAGCATGGACTCATTTTACCAAGAGGATATCAATGAGCAAGGGATTAAAAGCCATCATCTATACCGAGGCCTGTCCCTACATTCACTTGCCCTGCATTCCAAATTAAGTTTTCCATTCTTGAACTGAGCAGAATTTCTTAGAAACAAATCAGGGTGCACAGGAACTTTACTGGACCCTCTTTGAATGAACAGAAAGTAAAGGTGCTATTCATAAGTTTTATAGACAGTCTCCCATTCACATATGCTCAAGCAATTAATCAAATGCCACAATTTGTCATTTTACTATTAGGAAACTTGACCGTGGTGAAACTATGGCACAAAATTAAATAATTTGAGCTGTGGTTTATCTATTATTAACTCCCAGAAAATACTAAATTTGTGTCTATCCTAACTCTGGTTTTCATTAGTATCACTAAACAATGATTTCTGTTTTGTCAGTAGAACTCATTATCATACATTAGTCCTTTCTTTTACTCCTGGAGATATAAAGAAGCTATGTACCTTTTCCCAATTTTGAACCATGCAGTGTTACCCTGCTCTGTTCTGACTACTGCCTCTTGGTTCAAGTATAGGTTTCGCATTAGCACAATTAAATGTTCTGGGATTCCCATTCTTCTCAGAGTCAGCCACAGTTTGTTATGACCCACACAGTCAAATGCCTTTGCATAATCAATGAAACACAGATAGACATTCTTCTGGTATTCTCTGCTTTCAACCAAGATCCATCTAACATCAGCAACAATATCCCTAGTACCACGACCCCTTCTAAACCCAGCCTGGACTTCCGGCAGTTCTCTGCTGATGTGCTGTTCTAATCGTTTTTGGATGATCTTCAGCAGAATCTTGCTTGCATGTGAAATCAATGACACTGTTCTGTAGTTTCCACACTCAGTTGGGTCACCTTTCTTTGGAATGGGAACAAAGATAGATCTCTTCCAGTCAGTTGGCCAAGTGGTTGTTCTCCAGATTGGGAAGGGTGTACGCCAGGGATGCATCCTGTCTCCATACCTTTTCAACATGTATGCAGAGCAGATTATCCGAGAGGCTGGGCTCTATGAGAATTGTGGCATCAGGATTGGTGGAAGGTCTATTAACAATCTCCGTTATGCAGATGACACAACCCTGCTTGCTGAAACTGAGGAGGACCTCATGCACTTGCTGCGAAGGGTCAAGGACTGCAGCCTTCAGTATGCACTGAGGCTCAATGTCAAGAAGACAAAGATTCTCACCACTGGACCAATTGGCAGCGTCAGGATGGATGGTGAAGAGATTGAGAGTGTTCACAGCTTCAGTTTGCTCGGCTCCACAGTCAACACTCTTGGCACCAGCAGTCAGGAAATCAAAAAGTGTATCGTGATGGGAAAGTCTGCTGTTAGGGACCTCTCTAAAGTATTCAGGAGCAACAGTGTCTCTCTGGAGACTAAGGTGCGCCTGATAGAGGCCATGGTATTTGCAATCGCTTGTTATGCATCAGAGAGTTGGACAATGACTAGGGAGGATAGAAGGAGAATTGATGCCTTTGAGCTGTGGTGCTGGAGAAGGGTACTGAATGTACCCTGGACTGCCAGGAAAACAAACGGATTTGTCTTGGAGAGGATTAAACCAAGCTACTCCTTGGAGGCAAGGATTCTGGGGCTTCGTCTGACATACTTTGGACATGTTGCCAGGAGGGATGGGTCCTTGGAGAGGGACATCATGCTTGGGAGGGTTGAGGGACAACGCAGGAGGGGAAGATCCTCTATGAGATGGATTGATTCAGTGACTGGGGTAATAGGGATGGGTGTGTCAGAGGCGGTGCGGTTGGTGCAGGATAGAGCAGGGTTTAGGGCTGTTGTGCATAGGGTCGCTATGAGTCAGAAACGACCCGACGGCACATAACAACAGCAACAACAACAACAATATTTTACATTTAACTTGCTTTCCTCAACCTTTATTTTCATATTTTATGTCTTTTAATATATTTTCATATTATTGTGGTTTCCTGTTGGTTGCCATCTAATTTATTCCTACTCATGTCATCCCAAGTGGCAGAGCAAAACTAAGAGGTTGCAATATTTATGGTAGTAGATCATTCAGGGTTCCTTATTTTGGTATAAAGCTCAACTCAACTCATTACCACTGAATCTGAATTGACTCATTGCTGACCCTCTAACAGATGTTCAGAGGCCAAAATTCAAGGGGAGATTTCCCATTTTTCTACCTCAGAGCAACTGGTGGGTTCTAACCACTTGGGTTGGCAATGAGACTCTTTCCCTGAGGGCCACCAGAGCTCCCTTATTTTGGTATATAATAATAAATTGTGGCTAACCTTGAGAAGAACGGGAATCCCAGAACACTTAATTGTGCATATGTGAAACCTATACTTGGACCAGGAAGCAGGAGTCAGAAAAGAGCAGGGAAACACTGCATAATTCAAGATCAGGAAAAGTGTGCATCCTGTCTCCACATATTTTCAATCTATATGGTGAATGGATCATTTGGGAGCGTGGACTTTATGAAGAGCAATATGGTATCATGATTGGTGGAAGACTCAACAACAACCTGTATTATGTAGATGACATTTGATTGCTGAAACTGAGGAGCACTTGAGGCATTTGTTGCAGAGGGTCAAGGACTGCAGCTTTCATTATGGATTGAAGCTTAACATCAAGAGGGGGGAAAAAAGATTCTCACAGCGTACTAACTGACAGCTTCATGGTAGACTGAAAAAAGATTGAGATTATTAACCAGTTTGCTCGGCCCCACAATCATCACTCTTGGCACCAGCAGTTAGGAAATCAAAAGACAAATTGCATGGGGAAAGTCTGCTGCAGAGACCTCTCTAGAGTACTGAAGAGCAACAATGTTAACCTGTATACTAAGGTGTGTCACTGTCAGTTCGCTGGCAACTTAACAGTGACACCCTGATGAGAGTAAGCACGACGGAGATACACCACTCCAGGAGAGGATCAGAGAGTCAATCCATCTCAATTTTATTGGGATAAGCAGTGCACTTATATAAACAGGAAGGCCAGGTAGGGTGGGCTTATAGATATGGGACATATGGATTGGATAGGAGAACCTCAGCCTTGTGCTCAACAGACGCGGCAGCTGTCTTCCCAGGTGGCGAGCTTTCACAAGCCGGAACAGCCAAACACAGGGGAGCTTTCTCTACCCCATATTAAAGACCACTGGGAGGCTTGTACTTATCTGGAGCTTAGGCCAGAGGACTCCCCTTCCTCCCCAACATTCCACAACAAAGGTGCACCTGATCCAGGCCATGATCAAGGCAGTTTCTTCCTATGCATCTGAGAGCTGGATAGTAATAACCAAAAATGATAGAAGGATTGACTCCTTTGAGTTATGGTGCTGGAGAAAAGTGTTGAAAATATCATGGGCTGCCAGGAGAACAAAGAGGTATGTTCTGGAGAGGATGAAACCAGGTTACTCCTTAGAAGCAATGATTTTGAAGCCCTGTCTCACATACTTTCAGCATGTGGCCAGGAAGGAGCAATCCTTGGAGAAGGACATCATGCTTGGAAGAGTAGAGGGATAGCTCAAGAAAGGAAGCCCCTAGATGAAAGGAATTGACTCAGTGACCAGAGAAATGAGATTAGGTTTGTCAGAGATGAGCAGATTGGTTTAGGATAGGGCAGGGTTCAGAGCTAATGTACATAAAGTCATGGTGAGTTGCAGAAGACTTGATGGCATGTAACAATAACAACAACAACAACAATAATATAATATAATAAAATCTAAATAATCTTGCCTCATGTTGCTTGTCCGACAATAACTCATGCCTATAGATTTGTTATTTCCCCTTTCATATGAGAACATGTTACAATCAATATAGATTACCTTCTTTTCCTAGATTTCCTTTTCAAATCCACTGATCCATACACCTATACTCATGTCATTATTACAATGGTGTTTCTTTTCGAATTATCTGACCTTTATAATACAACCAACAATCATTTGCTCTTCAATCAATTCTGAATTAAGTTATCCCTTTGTGTGTTAGAGTAGAATTAGGCTTCATAAGGTTTTCAGTGGTTGATTTTTCAGAAGACTGTACCAGGATTTTATACCAAGGGACCTTTGAGTAAACTAAAATTCCCCCCTTTTGTTTAGCATCACACTTTTATCTGTACTTAATGACTTTCTACCACAAGAGACTTTCTTTTTTTAATTTTGTGTACGTGTACCGTCAAATCAGATCTGACTGGTACAGGAGGATATTGCGCCTCCTTCTCCGGCAGAGCGTCTGGTGGATTCGAACCGTGTTCCTCTGGGATTGCAGTTCAGTTTCTTGCCACTAGGCCACCAGAGCTCCCCACAAGAGACTTTCTATATTTTTATTTTCTGTTGGTTTCCTTACAAACTTAGTATACATTGTGTTTCAGACTATTCCTTGTTCACACTGTGTTTCATACAATCATTCCTATACATTATGTTTTATAAAATCACCATTGGACCTTGCCCATAATTACCCTGTCTTTTCACCTGGATCCTTCCAACTTCCTTACCTCCTCCACCAACACCAAATTGTGCAACATTGTGGTTTTGTCCCTACCTATCCTCACTCCTCTGTTCCTACTCTTTCTCTCTCTTGGGTTACCATGCATGTTTTATTAGCTATCCTTCTATTTTTACAATAATGGTCTTATGCATTATTTGTCCTTATGAAACTAAGTCAGTTCACTCAGAATAATGCTCTCTAGTCTCTCCCAAGTAATGTAGTATTTTTTAAATTGTTACTCCTGAGTGCTGAATAATAATCCACCCACAATAGACTCTTAATATTTTCTCATTTATCATTCATGCCTTTTTTCCTTTTAAAACTTTTTCTACTATTCTTACCTACACAGTTCTTACACATACACTTTAGGGTCATTCTTAAAATCCTAAGGAAAAAAGAGAGAGAAAAAAACATAAGAGGATACTGACTGACAGACAGTATGAGTTTCACGTTGTGGAAACTGACTCATCTGTTGGCCTGTTCTATGTGCTCCTCTTTTACATAAACACAAATACTCTTGCCTGTGATGTCTAAACTTTGTCCTAGTCTAAACCTGGAAGAAGGACTAATTATTTACTTTATCTTGCAGAAAAGCCCTTTCTATTGTTAGTTCTGTTGTTTCTTCAGACGGCTTTAATTGTCTTTCTATGATCTGGATTTCTGCAACAATTGAACACAGTGCTACTCCTACAACCATTTCTATACAGACCATCCTGTATGTGTGACTATATTAATCACACTAAACTAAACTAAATCTTTCTTCTTTAATTTTTTCACTGAAAAAACTACAGTGGCTTCTCTTTGCCTGTACCAGCAGGCTGGTCTTCCTAAGCTTCCATGGCCTGGGTTAAGATATGATCTAATGGAACCACATCAGCAAGTGAGATGGGAGCAGGGGAGGAAGAAAGAGTGGGTGGGAATACATTCAGCTATATAGTGTTTCAAACTTGTGGGACTGCTAACAGCAAGGCACATGTCACTCAATGTACACTGAAGCACTCCTAAAGAGACAAAATTTGAAGGAAAAGGTCCATCAACATATAAATGGGTAAACTAAATGTATACTTACATACAATGTAATACTTCTCAGACATAAAGACAAGATGACGTATAGACATGTTCTAGAACATGGATTAACCCTGAAAACACGGTAGTAAGAAAAAGAAATCAATCACAAAAGGACAAATATATCTCAACTCATTGCTGTTAAGATGGAATGGACTCATTGCTGATCCTTTAACAAGTTTCCAAGGCTATAAATCACAAAAGAGGATTTTACTTTCTTTCTGCTGAGAAGCCACTGATAGATTTAAACAATCCTTCACAACTCTCTACAGACTAGAGAATAGCAAGAATATCAACCATTTTGTGACACAGATAATTTCTATTAAAAGGTTTAGTAGAAAGCACATCATCCCCAAAGAATGCAAAAGGTCATTACAAAGAAGGAAGAAGAAAAAAGACCAAATGTCAGAAGATACTTTGAATACTGCACTAGAGAACTGAGAAGCAAAGCAAAGGGAAGAACCAAGAAGTTAAAGAGCTTAACAGAAGATTTCAAAGGGCAGCACGGGGGTGGGGGTGGGGGACACTGGGAAGCAAAGTATTATAATGAAATGTGCAAAGAACTGGAGTCTGAAAAGCAAAAAGGCCAAACTTACTCAGTATTTCATAAGCTGAAGGAACAAAAGAACAAATTCTAGCTGCAAGTTGCAATACTTAAGGATGCTATGGTCAGAATACTGAATGATCCAGGAAGAATTAAAAGAAGATATAGAGTCACTGTACCAAAAACAATATGATCAAGAGGCAATGATGATGAAGCAGGGTTTAGGGCTGCTGTACGTAGAGTCGTTATGAGTCGCAGGCAACTCGACAGCACATAACAGCAACAACAGCAACAACAAGAACCTGTAGGTTATTCCCTTTTATTTGCAACTTCCATTGTTTCTCTCATTATTTGCACTTTCATTCATAGCTATTCAAAGGTCGAAGAAATTGAGATTGTTCACAGCTTCAGTTTGCTCGGCTCCACGGTCAAGACTCTTGGCACCAGCAGCCAGGAAATCAAAAAACGTATTGCGATGGGAAAGTCTGCTGTTAGGGACCTCTCTAAAGTACTCAAGAGCAACGGTGTCTCTCTGGAGATTAAGGTGAGCCTGATACAGACCATGGTTTTTGCAATCACTTGTTATGCATCAGAGAATTGGACAATGACTAGGGAGGATAGAAGGAGAATTGATGCCTTTGAGCTGTGGTGCTGGAGAAGAGTATTGAATGTACCATGGACTGCCAGGAAAACAAACAGATTCATCCTGGAGAGGGTTAAACCAGGCTACTCCTTGGAGGCAAGGATTCTGGGGCTTCATCTGACATACTTTGGACATGTTGTAAGGAGAGACAGGTCTTTAGAGAGGGACAACATGCTGGGTAGAGTAGAGGGACAGCGCAGGAGGGGAAGCCCCTCTATGAGGTGGATTGATTCAGTGACTCGGGTAATCGGTATGGGTCTGTCAGAGGCAGTGCAATTGGCACAGGATAGAGCAGGGTATAGGGCTGTTGTACATAGGGTCACTATGAGTCGCAAACGACTCGACGGCACATAACAACAACAGCAACATACATTATTTATCCAATTTTTCTGTCTCATCCCAACTCTGATGTCAGTCCCGTTCTACAACAGTGGAACTATTCAGTATTTGTCCTTTTTGACTGAGATATTTCACTCAGCATAATGTCCTCCAGGGTCACCCATTTTGAATAATATTTCATGAGTTCCTTGTTTTTCAATGCAGCATAGTACCCATTGCGTGAATATGCCACAGCTTCTCTATCCATTTGTTTGTTGATGGGCACTTATGTTGTTCTAACCCTTTGCTATTGTGAACAACGCTGCAATAAACATGGGTGTGCATATTTCTGCCTGGGTTCCAGTTACAGTTTCTTTAGGGTATATTCCCAGTAGAGGACTTGCTGGGTCAAATGGTATTTCTATTTGCAACTTTTTGAGAAAGCGCCATACATCCTTCCATAGTGGTTCCACCATGTTACACTCCCACCAACAGCGAGTAAGGGTTCCAGTTTTTCCACAACCTTGTCAGCATTTGTTGTTTGCTGCTCTGTTAATTTTTTTACTTTTTTCATTTTTATTAATTTTAATAAACATTAACAGAGATTTTGGATTTCCATTCATTCATTGCTGCACTTTTCTCCCTGCCCTAAATTTTGCTATTCTTATTGGGGTGAGATGATAACTCATAGTTGTTTTGATTTGCATCTCTCTTAGAGCCAGGGATTTTGAGCATTTCTTCATGTGCTTGTTGGTCATCTGAATGTCTTCTTTGGTGAAGTGTCTGTTCATATCCT
Source organism: Elephantulus edwardii (assembly GCF_000299155.1). Lineage (NCBI taxonomy): Eukaryota > Metazoa > Chordata > Mammalia > Macroscelidea > Macroscelididae > Elephantulus > Elephantulus edwardii. The sequence goes on from NW_006400036.1 coordinate 1,234,331, forward strand.
GTGCTCATTTTTCAATGGGGTTATTTACCTTTATCTTGTTGTGGTGCTCGAGTATTTTATAAATTCTAGATATTAAGTCTCTTATCTGACAAGTCATTACCAAATCTTTGATTTTACTTTTTTTTTTTTTTTGAGAAGGCTTAATTTGCTGTTGGTTAGTTAGGGGTTTTTATGTTTTGGTTTTGGTTTTGTTTTTTTCCCTCCACAGTGTTGAAGCAGCTTGTTGCTTTCTTGACATTATGTGATGTTTTTCTTGATAAGTGGTTAGGTCATTTCTATTGTGTCTGTAAAAGCTGTTGTTGGTTCTTGCCTTTATGTTACTAATTGATTGCCAAGTTAATATTTGGTGAGCTGTAAGTCCTTCAGGAGAAAATTTTTGCCTTTCCTAAAGTCCTTGAAGTTCTCTCTGTTCTGCACTTCAGCCTTGTAGGAATCTTGCCTTGAAGTGATCCCCTGACACCAACTCTATAGGCCTCCTTCATGTTGGAAGTGGCTGAGGAGTGTGAGACCAGATACTTTACTCAAGCAGTTTTTCATGCACCTTTTCTCCTGGAACTTAATGTCTTCCTTTGTCTCTGAAGTGGCAGGTGATTAGAGATCAGAACCACCAGCTTGCATGCAGGAGGTCTCAAATTACCCCTCTCTCACACACACAGAGAGCTACAGGCTTTTTCTCATGTATTTGAAGTTCTGTATTCTAATGTCTCTTGTGCTGTTTGGCCCCTGGGATGGCCCCACAGCCATGGAGGTAAGGAGCCCCAGGTGGAGAGACCTATAACTCCAGGGACACCTTAGTCCTGTCTCTCCACAAGCAATCAGAAGTGCTCACTCTCGGCACTGAGCCTCGCTTCCTCTCACCTTTTCTCCCACAGCATAGTTTCCTTCCTTGTCTCAAGTGTGGCAGGAGATTGGGACTGGCTGCTTGGGCTGCTTGTATGTGGAGGCTCATATGTCAGTCCTTTGTCACAGAGAGCTAAGAAATTTCTTTCCTCTGCTTGAAGTTCTGTATACTGAAGTCTCTTGTACTGTTTGGTCCTGAGATGGCCCTGTGGCTGTGGAGGCAAGGACTCCCAGATGGAGAGACCTATAACCCCAAGGACGCCACAATCCTGTCTCCCCACAAGCAATAGAGGGTTCATACATAATCTTTTAAAGAAATTATTAGTCTTATCTTCATTTTCTACCCTTTTTTCTCAGGCCTAAAAGCAGATTCTCAACTTTTCTTTCCATCTTAGTAGCAACAAAAGTAACTTTTTGGGTTTTCTTCCCCATTTACTAGAAACTCACAAGAACCATTTTAATTGTACATTATCTGAAGTCCAACACCACCATTTTGATAAGTCTGGAGTAACAAATGCCAACAGTTCAGACGCCAATTGTAAAAGAAGGGGATGCAATATGGAGGTGTTCGTGTCTGACTTATAACCATTTTATAAAGGGGAACTATCCCAGCTAGTGATAACTATAGTAACAAACATATAGCTACATGGTCAGGCATATCACCGCACATGCTCCTGCACCTATTTGTATGAATCATTGAGTCCAATGTTAGTTGGTTATTGATTAACAGACTTTATTCACAGTTATGAGGTTTATCAGAGAAATGGCTTGGGCAGTGGAGGAAGTGAATATCACACAAAGCAAGTCCAGGTTTAGTCCAGTAGTCTCAGACCAGATTAATAGTAAGACACACTTCCTCAGTTAGTTAGTTCAGGATGTCTTCGTTTAAGTTTCCAACTTTTTTCACAGTGTGGAAAGTACTTTCTTATAGTGATCTCATAGCTTTTGATGATTTGCAAAACTCTGTGTCAGCAACTGAGGTAGCTGGAGATTCTTGGGGCTAATATAATGGGTTAAAAAAAAAGCCAATTCTTATGGTTTCTGACACCACAGGGAAATAGATATTGCCTAAGAATTCCCAGACTTTCCACCTACTTCCACTGGGTAAGCCATGCCCCCACCCCCTGAGACCATTTCCCCATAGCTCTCCAGCATGAGGTTTTAGTAGTGCTCCTTCTGAGCATGGTTCAGGTGTCTCCACTGCTCCTGGAAAAAAAATACAATGCCATGACTTTAAACATGGCTCTAAAGGAAGGTACTTGATCCTGCCTATAGGAAAAGTGAGAAGGAATAAATGTGCCAAAGGACACTAAGCATCGGAAGATCTTCAAAACAAGAGGCAAGAGCAAAATTACAGTCCCTACTGCAGTATTTCTTGTTCTGAGTAGAAAATATTTAGGTTTTAATTTCTGTGTATATGTTTTAAAGTTATATGCCAGTAAGGGTAAATTGTTCCTGTGAAAGGAGATCATACCAGAGATATGCATTTCAACCTCTTCAAATTCTTTTATAACTCTCTAAACAACTTAGTGTAAAAGTCTGACATTTACAATATTTAAGTGCAATCTAGACATTCCAAAGTAAAAATTAAATGAAAAAAGAATTTGTTTGTAGTGCAAATTTGCAAAAAAGAGGTAATAATCATTTGTGTTTAAGCCCCATCCAGGGACAAGACTGATGTATTCAGAGGAAAGGTAACATACCCCTATAATCTCCCAAGAATTCTAAGTTTAAGGTGTAACATTCCAAGTTTAGAGTGTAACACTCTTTCAATGAATACATTGTAATGAACAAAGTAGTACTCATATATCTTCTAAAGGAAAGTTATCTGGTGGCTTGGTGGTAAGCAATTGCATTGCCAACCCAAAGGCAAGCAGTTCAAATCTACTAGCTACTCTGTAGGAAACACAGGAGAGGTGGTCATTAAAGTACAGACTTGGTGACAGAAAAGATAGGAAAAAAGAATGATCAAATTCTGCACAATCAGTCATTTATTCATCACAAAACACACTTTAAAAACAAACCAACCCCAAAACAATTAATTTACACATGGGCCTCACCTGATGGAATGCATAGGAATCAGACTGATTACATCAATGGAAAGGATCATGGGAAAAGCTCAATATCAGTAGTCAAAACCAGGCCAGGGGCTCAATTAAAATTATTCATGTGCAAGTTCAAATTCAGTCTGAAGAAAATTAAAGTCCATAAGAACCAAAATATGATCTTGAATCTATTCCATCTGAATTGAATAATCATTTTAAGAATAGATTTTAAACATTTAAACACCAGTGTTTGAAGATCAGATGAACTGGGGGATATTATCAGGGAATCATTCATGCAGAGTGATAATTACTTTTTATGTTACTCTGTCTTACAAAAGACAGAGGAGGAAGAAAAAACAAAAATGGTTACTAGAAGAGACTCTGAAAATTGTAGTAGAACAAGAAGCCAAATCAAAGGGAAGAGATGTTGAAGGAATAGAGCTGAACAGAAGACTTCAAAGGGCAGCCAAGAAGACAAAAGAATTATGTTTGAATGTACAGAGCACTGGAATGGGTGAACAAAAAGAGAAAAATTCACTCAGCATTTTTCAACATGAAAGAACAGAAAAACCAGTTCAAGCCTTGAGGTGCAATCCTGAAAAATGTGACAGATAAAAAAATCTTGAATGATCCATATAACATTAAAATAAGATGGAGAGAATACAGTCACTCTACCAAAAAGAATTGGCTGATACTGAACTATTTAATGAAATGTTTTATGATAGACCCAATGGTAATGATGGAAGAAATTCAAGCTACACTGAAGGCATGGGTAAAAAAAATCCAGAAATCAATGTGATACCAACTAACATGTTTCAACATAGAAAACTACCAGAAGTTTAAGCTGGGTTTAGAAGAGGCTGTGAAAACAGTGTTGTCACTGTTGATGTCAGATGGATTCTGGCTGAAAGCAGAGAATTCCAGAGGAATGTCTACTTGTGCTTTATTAACTGTGCAAAGGCATTTGACTATGTGGATGTATTCATAATTCATTCTGCTAAGATTAGTAGCAGGACAGTTATAAAAATTGCTGAGTCAATGTTGCCCAAATAGTTAATTTGCTGTATAACTCCATGATTTCTGCTATCAAGAGCTCCTCCTTTGTTCTGTTCTCTAGCTCTTTGATGTCCCTTGGTTTCAGCATTTTGCTAGAAGATCTCCCAGTGACTAGACCTATCAGAGGAATTACTCATGTGATTATAGATATGAAGGCTGGTTTTGCAGAGACTGATGAGCATTGTAGACTATCACATGAGGACAAGTGTCTGAAAATGATCACTAGCACTGACATTGCAAGAACTTATATAAGTCTCTAGTGGGGTGGGACTTGTTTCCCACCTGATTCTTTCTACTTAATATGAGAAATACTTCAGCACAAAATAAACAGTGAATAAGGATGACAGAAGAATTGATGCTTTTAAGGCATGGTGTTGAAGAAAAGTACTGAAAATACCATGGACAACCAAGAGAATAGATAAGTCTTGGAAAAGGTGCAACCAGAGTGCTCTTTAGAGACAAAGATGATGAGGCTTCACCTCACATACTTGAGGCTTATTTCTAAGAAGGGCTATTCTTTGGAGAGGGACATGATGCTTGGAAAGTGGAGAGTCAGCAAAGGAGAGGAAGACCTTTGACGAGGTGGATTAACATGGTTACTGCTGCAATGGGCTCTAGTGTGTCAGGGGTTGTGGGGATGACACAGGATAGGACAGGGTTCAGACCTGTTGTTCATAGGGTCGCTATGGATCATGTTCAAAGTCACTTAACAACAAGAAGACATACTTCAGCACAAAAATAAACATTTAATCATTGGCTAGGAAAGATATTTTGAATGGAAAACCTGAGATACCACGGAGTGAATCATAATCAAATTATGACTGATGTTTAGAAAAGTTGATAGATCTTCCATGCCAGTGAAGGGGAAAGAGACCTGCCATCACCAGTGAAGAAAATTCACTAGGAAAAAAATAGTCATGGCTAAATGTAGACATGACGTGAGATGAGACTTTGGGGATAGTGGAAAATCCAATATTGGCAGGGCTGAGAACATTGTTGGGCAATTGGGGGTTGTTGTTGTTATGCGCCGTCGAGTCGTTTGCGACTCATAGTGACCCTATGTACAACAGCCCTATACCCTGCTCTATCCTGTGCCAATTGCACTGCCTCTGACAGACCCATACCGATTACCCGAGTCACTGAATCAATCCACCTCATAGAGGGGCTTCCCCTCCTGCGCTGTCCCTCTACTCTACCCAGCATGTTGTCCCTCTCTAAAGACCTGTCTCTCCTTACAACATGTCCAAAGTATGTCAGATGAAGCCCCAGAATCCTTGCCTCCAAGGAGTAGCCTGGTTTAACCCTCTCCAGGATGAATCTGTTTGTTTTCCTGGCAGTCCATGGTACATTCAATACTCTTCTCCAGCACCACAGCTCAAAGGCATCAATTCTCCTTCTATCCTCCCTAGTCATTGTCCAATTCTCTGATGCATAACAAGTGATTGCAAAAACCATGGTCTGTATCAGGCTCACCTTAATCTCCAGAGAGACACCGTTGCTCTTGAGTACTTTAGAGAGGTCCCTAACAGCAGACTTTCCCATCGCAATACGTTTTTTGATTTCCTGGCTGCTGGTGCCAAGAGTGTTGACCGTGGAGCCGAGCAAACTGAAGTTGTGAACAATCTCAATCTCTTCACCATCCATGCTGATGCTACCGATTGGTCCAGTGGTGAGAATTTTTGTCTTCTTGACATTGAGCCTCAGTCTATACTGAAGGCTGTAGTCCTTGACCCTCTGCAGTAAGTGCATGAGGTCCTCCTCAGTTTCAGCGAGCAGGGTTGTGTCATCTGCATAACACAGATTGTTGATAGATTGTCCCGGGACCAATATTGGTATGACTGAGACCTTGAAACATTTAGAGCTATGTAGCTCGATGCTGAGGTGCCTGTGTGCACATTTCTAAAGCTGTCTTGACTGTATTCTGCTATTATTTTGGATTATAACCTTTTGACTCCCCTGATCAGGGTTCTGTGTGGTCTGTGAGCTATCACATCAGATTTTGGACCCAGAAAAGCAGTAAGATTGGTGTTGAGATGAGGTGAAAGAGACATAGGAGTATGGGAGAATATGTCGGACCTCACTAGAATTGTTTTTGTGTTACTGATGCTGCAGACAGGGATAGTTCACATCTATGAAGTTGGTAAAGGTCAGATATGATGCTCCCCAAGTCACCCATTCTTTTTTAAACAGTTGGTGTCAGTGCAGGTTTTGATGTGATGGCTCCAGACTCATGGAAATAATGAATTTTGTAAGAAGTTAGAGGTTTGGGAAGTGCAATTAAATTGACATTTGATGCTGCTAAAATGAGATGAGGCTTTTGACCTGAGGCAGGGAACAGACCAACGTCTGTGAGTCAAATTGTCTGAGGGTGGAAATCAAAGTTCAAACTGTTAATCCCTTTAAAGGTTTATGTGTTAAGGCTTTGTTGACATAACTTCATGAACATAGCTGTGTTTTTTTTTAACATTAATTTAGTAATGTTAACATTTTAGTAATGTTGAGCTCTCTTGGCCTAGGTGCTAAAAACCTGCACTATAATCCTGAAGGCACGAGGTTCAAGTCCACCAGCTGCTTCATAGAAGGATGGGCAATCTCCTCCCTGAAAACCCTCAGGAGGGTCAGCTCCAACTCAGTACACAACATCATAGTAATGTTAAGAGACATTGTAAAAACTGAATACTGTATAATGATATACTGGATTCAGAGAAAGTATGTAAACTTACTGGTTTTGATTGGAAATACTAATAAAAATGGAAGATTTGTCCTGAGAAATGCTTTTTTTAAAGCAGTAGAATTAGAGGGCCTGTAGAAAGATTAAGCCCCACCCAGTATTCTGAGGAGACTTGCATTTGAATACTCTTCCTTGGATTTTTGTGTACTTTTCCAAAGGACTTTGACCTTTTGAAATCAGAACAAGTGTTCTGGCTTCTAATGCAGGGTAACTTCTCAAGGAAGCTGGCAAGTATACTCATGACTACCTGGATCTACCAGAGTGGAATTAAAAGGCATGCAGCAACGGAGCCAGGCTGAGTTTGGACATGTCCCATCAGCACTATCGACCTGGCATGCACATGGGTAAGTGCAGAAGGGTTGCTGACTTTGAGAAGCAGGGAGTCATAAGAACCCTCATCTTACTGACTTGGCCTTATTTGGGGACTGAGTGAAGGGACCAATCGGTCTGGAACATAGGAAGAAGTGTGGGCTCCTGAGTTTGCTACTGATGCTCATTTGACCTTACGCATTTATGGCTTGAGATGAGTTGACCAGGATGTTCCATGCTATAAGCTAGTATTAATGGCTGCCAACATGAGCTCTTGCCTGGACTTTGCTTATGGATGCAAATATGAAACATTTTAACTGGGACAGAATATTCTTAAAAAAAAAAAAAGAATATGGTTGTTTCTTCAGAGTATTGGTTTGATAGGAAGGGGCAAATCATAAATTATCTAAAATGGATGCAATTAAGGCATTAAGTCGCTAGCTTGCATGTTTTTATGAAATAGTTATGATTTTAAGGGGAAACTGGATTGTTAAATGTGAGGGTGATAGCTAGAAAAGCAGAGGGCGGGACATGATGTTTCTCAATCAGCTTTACTAGCTACCCATCCTAATCTGACCCAACCACTTGAGTGGGTGGGACTATCCAAATGGGGAATGCTAGCCTATCCACAAGAGGATTGGCTATCTACCATTTCCACAAGGGGACTGGTGACCAGTGTCAACATTCTTCAAGGGGATTGGTTGGTCTCACCATTGAATTAAGCAAGGCAGGGTGAGAAACACAGATCTTCCCTGCCAATGAAGAAAAACTTCTTGCTACCACTGGAGAAGAAACCTCACCATTAGGATAAGAGCAGCCATCACCAAACCAGAAACATGACTTGAGATGAGGCCATGGTGGAGAGTGGAGCTAATACTGGCAGGACTGAGAACATCATTGGACAATTGGAGGGGAGAGCCAATATTGGCAGGACTGAGAATTTGGAAACACTCAGAGCCATGCATGAGACTTGAGGCTGAGGTGCCTGTGTGCACATTTCTGGAGCTATCTTGACTATTTTCTGTTATTAATCTGGAATTATAACCTTTGACTCCCCCACACCCCCTCCAAGAAAAATGAGAATCTGAGAACATTTGATTGTGCTCATGTGAAACTTAAACCTAGACTTAAGGCTGTTTTGCCAACAGAGTAGGAGAACACTACAGGAATTTTTTATTTTGTTTTGAAATATACCTTTATTTTTTGTTTGCATACAAAATTTGTATACATTGTATTTTATTTATATAGTTTCACATATTCCTTCATATACAGTGTTTATATAATTTCTATACATTGTGTTTTAGAAAATTAATCACCATTAATCTATACTCACTTTTACCCCATCTTTTCAGGTCTATGTTTGGATATTTCCTAATTCCTTCACCCTATCTCTCAGCCCATCAAATTCTGTCATCTCATTGATTTCCTCTCTCCACAGTTGGTCTCCTTAGTCCTTTCCCCTTTGGACTTTTATATACATCTTACTAGTTATCCTACAGAGTGCGGAAATCATTGAACAATTCAATAATATCAGATGCTTGCTGAAGATTATAAAAAAAGGACTAATACAGTATGTCGAAAGAGAATTGCCAGAAAGACAAGCTGAGTTTAGAAGAGGCAATGGCCCTAAGGCTATCATTTTCAATCCATGAATTTAGATGGGAATAGAAGAAATCTAATTCTGCAGGTGGCTATGGAGATGACTTCTACCCCAAATGGGATCTCAAGTCTATCAAAACGTGAGCTCCTGCTGAAATTTTTCCCCCAGCATGAAGGTTTATGTGGACCTTCTGAGGTCTAACAAAGCTAGACTTATGAATTAAATTTTCACAAAGGGGACATTTATAGGGTTTTTCATGTGTGTGGACCTGGTGGTCTCTAAAAAGGCCTGAGACATTAATGAAAATTTTCTCAGATAGGACATTTATAGGGTTTCTCACTTGTATGGACCCGCTGGTGCCTATTAAAGTTGGACCTGTGATTGAAACTCTTATAACAAAGAGGACATTTATAGGGTTTCTCTCCTGTGTGAATTTTCTCATGGCGGCGTAACCCATACAAGTCCCTGAAGCCTTTCCCACAGTGATCACACTTGCAAGGCTTCTCTCCTATGTGAATTCTCTGATGCTTCACAAAGTCTGACCTCCGCAGAAAGGCTTTCTTGCATGTGGGGCACTGAATATATGTGTCTCCAGTATGAGCCCTCTGATGAAACACAAGCTGAGAATTCCTATAGAAGGTTTTCCCACACTCTGTACAGGTGGGGAATTTCTGGGTTGTGGAAGGTCTCAGCTGGCCCTTATGCGAAGTCTCTTGCTTCTGCTCAAGCCATAGCACAGACAGGTCTCTTGGGTGAGCATCAGGCAAATGCTGGTCTAGCTGTTTCCCAGAAACTCTCTCCTGAGGAGAAAGGTGCTCTCCTGTCTCCTCACCTTGGAGGTGTCCATGTATCTTAAGGAGATTATCTCCTTTTCCAAAGCATCTTTGTTCATTCTCATCAAAGAAGGCACTCAAAGAACCCTGAGGAGGGGCCTCTTCTGAGATGTGACAAGGGGCATCTGGAGGCTCCTGATGCAAACAAGTTTTAAAGTTTAGGTTCTCTTGGCAATTCTCCTGCCTGTCTCCTAAAAGAAGAAAGAAGACGTGAACTACTGAAGTAAATTTTGTACCCATTTTTTCCTTTATATACCAAGTAAAAACATCATAAAACAAGTTTGGGTTTTTTTTTTTTCACCAAGAGGACATCAATGAACAAGGGGTAATAACCATCATCCATACTGAGGGCCAGGCACAACATAAATTTGCCCTGCTTTCCGGACTGTTTTCCATTCTTTAGCTGAGAAGAATTTCTGAGAAACAAATCAGGTCCCACTGCTTTCTGTCAAACTTAAAGCAACAGAAAGTAAACATAAGTTTTACAGACATAAAACCTGCTCCACAAGCTTTTCACTGGCTGAGCTCTTCACAGGTAGATATCAACGTGCTTTTCATAGGCACTGCTTCGTGGACTCATGCCTGACTTTTCAGTTGTAGCTGAGTGTTCAAATGGTCCCCACCATTCAAGGCTTCAAGCTCCACATACCTAATGTCAGCCAATTTATGTAACGATGCCATCTTTTGGAGTGTTTACTATCTAAGAATAGTAATAAAGTGTTTTTAACTTAAATATTTGCTACTTGGTTAGCTGAACACTGATTTTTCATTGTTTCAAATTTTAATTTCTTAAGTATTCAAGTACGAAACTACTTGAATACAGCAACTTACACACAACAACCACCAAAGCTGCCCAACTGCTTTAAATAAGAAAGGCCAGAAATGTCTCAGGACCAATGGAAGTTGACTCACCTCTGCAGATGGGTGCAGGGATCTTCTCACTGGCATGAAGGGGGAGTCCTGCCAACTCTTCCCCATACTCTACTGAATTAGCTGGTTCAGGTTTGGGAATGGAAGTGCCTGGCACAGAGAAAATTTAGCTTGTGAACCTGTGTGAGCAGGGAGGACACTGAGTGCATGCTGTGTCTTTCAAAGCATCCTCCTAATCAATATGAAGGACACCATGAAGGTCCTGGATCCTGTGACATAACACTCATCTTAGAAGGACATGGGGCCTTTCACACTAGTTCTCACAAGATGCCAGGAAATATGCTGTAAAGAAGAAAACTCAGAGTCTGAGAAGGTGGATAGAAGTGTCTGTAGATTAGCTGCGAGGATGGGGCTAGTCTAGTGTCATGGCTGACCCACCAGTCAGGGAGAGGCAGGGTAGTCTGGTGTAAAAGAACACTTGGTCTAAACCAGCTACACTGAGTTCCATCCTGACTCAGGACTTAGGAGGCACGTGACAGAGCTAGCAACTTGATCTGACATGTTCAATATGGGACATATCCACTTCATAGGGGTGATGTGAAAAGAAAGTAGTTACTGTATGCACTGCACCCACTGGAGCTCTAAGAATTGAATGCAAGCTAGTTCTTGCTATAGCCCTGCTAGCTTTCACTCACCCTAGTTCCCAACCATTTCACTCCCTGAGAACTTCAGCCTGTACTTGTATAAACATCACCTAAGAATTCTTAGTCCTTCCATCTCCTTCCACTGGGTAAGCCATGCCCTCACCTCCTGAGACCATTTTCTCATAGTTCTCCAGCATTAGGTTCCAGTAGTGCTCCTTCTGAGTAGAATCCAAGTGCCTCCACTGCTCCTGGAAAATATACAATGTCATGACCTTAAACATGGTTCCAAAGGAAGGTAATTGACACTGTCTAGAGGAAAAATGAAAAGGAATGAATGTGCCAAAGGAGCCTAAGCGTCAAAAGATCTGAGAAGCCCTGGGAGAGAGATTAATGGTAGAAGATGCCAAGAACAAAACTACAGTTCCTATTGTTGTACTTCTTGTTCAGAGTTGAAATCATTTAAGTTTTATTCCCCCCCAACATTATTTTTTCACTCTTTAAATAATTTAATGTAAGAATGTCACATTCCCAATATTTAAGTGAAATCTAGAAATTCAGGGGAGAAAACAAATGAGAAGGAATTTGTTGGCAGTGCAAATGTGCCAAATAAGGGGAATAATCAACACTGAAGTTGACTGTGTTTAAGCCCCATCCAGAGACAAGACTGGGGTATTCAAAGAAAGGGCAACACATCTCTGTGATCTCTCAAGAATTCCAAGTTTAGGGTGTAAGACTTATCCAATGGATGGGTTGTCATAAATATGATAGCCTCACATATCCTCTAAAAGGAAAGTTTTATGGTGTCTTAGTGGTAAGGAATTTCACTGCCAACCCAAAGGCAAGCAGTTCAAAACTACTAGTTTCTCTGTAGGAGAAAGACGGGCAATTTCTTTTTTTTTTTTTTCCATAAGTTTATTCTTATGTACAGAAGAGTCAGTGTGTACATCAGCCCAGTTTGGTGGCGAGTTCCTTGGCCTTGGCCTTCTCCAGCTTGGCGATGCGGGCCACTGACTTGGGCCCCAGGACATTGCCTCCCCAGTGGCGGCGGATCTCATCGTATCTGTCATTGTAATTGGTTCTGATGGCTTCTACCAACTTGGCCAGAGCGCCTTTATCTTCCGGGTTCACCTGCGTGAAGGCAACAGTGGTGCAGGTCTTCCGGTGGACGAGGCGGCCCAGCCTGGCCTTGCCCTTGATGATGCAGTAGGGAACACCCATCTTCCGACACAAAGCAGGCAGGAAGACCACCAGCTCTATGGGGTCCATGTCGTGTGCGATCACCACTAGCTGGGCCTTCTTGTTCTCCACCAGGGTGGTGACTGTGTTCACCCCTGCACGGAGGACGGGGGGTCTCTTGGTGGGGATGTCTCCCTTGCCAGCAGCCTTCTTCTCAGCCCGGGCCATCAGCCTCTCTTTCTTCTCCTTCTTGGTCTCTGGTCTGTACTTGTGGGCCAGTTTCAGCAGCTGAGTAGCTGTCTGGCGGTCCAAGGCCTGGGTGAACTGGTTAATGGCGGGTGGCACCTTGAGCCGTTTGTACAGGATCGCCATCTGCCGCTGCAGCCGGATGTAGCGGGGCCATTTGACGAAGCGGGTAAGGTCCCTTTTGGGTTGGATGTCCTGCCCGATGCCAAAGTTCTTGGGCCTCTTCTCGAACAGGGGATTCACCACCTTCTTGGCCTCCTGCTTCTTGACCACGGTGGGCGCCGGGGCCACCTTCTTCCCCTTGGCCTTCTTTCCCTTCGGCATCTTGAGCGAATGGGCAAAAGAGAAAAGGGGCAATTTCTTTCCATGTGATTTACAGACTGAAAACCCACTGGAGAGTCAGCTATGGGTAGTTCCAACTAGACAGGTCATAACGACAACAAATGGAAGTAGAGTGAGCTCTGGTGGCCTACTCTGTAGGAAATTGAACTGACAACTCTGGTGGTTCAAATCCACTGGCAGTTCCACAAGAGAAAGTAGGAGAGTCTCCCCCTATGCCATTCTTAATTTCCAAAAGCCTGCTGGAGAGTCAGCTAAGTGTCAGTCCTGATTCAACAACAATGAGTTTGAGTTATACAGAATTACAGACTCAAAGAGGAAGTCCTACTACCTTCTGATTCTATGACATTCAGTAAGTGGTTAAATTTCTCTGAGCCTTAGTTCTCACCTTAATTTTTATCGAGAACAGGAGGAAAAGAATGTTTACACATTCCTTCTCCTTTTTTAACTATTTTATGAAAAACTGTGCTTTTAATTCAAAGTAATCATCAAGTTATTGGTGTTGTTTTTATCTGTATAGTTCCCAACATCTCACAGTGATTATATGAAACAAGAGGGAGTAAGGAAAATAGGAGGAGTTGAACAAATAAAGGCCAAAAAAATTTCTTAAATCTCCTGAGAACTATAAACTCACATCCAAATGAATGAAATCTAGGCATAACTTTCAGATTCACTGCAATCAATATTTTAAAACAGTGAGAAAGTGATAAAACAGTTAAATAAGCAAGGAAAACACATTACTTTCAGACCAAAGAGAACATACAGTATCATTCCATTATATATAAAATCCTACAAAATGCAAACTAATCTATGGTGACAGATCAGTAGTTGACCAGAAGGGGAAGGGAAAGGGCAGACAAAGAGAGATGCATGGTAAAAGCACAAAAGGAAATATAGGGGTGATGGAAATACTCATTATTGACAGAGCAAAGACCAGTGGATGGCTTTAAGGAACAGAAATTTATCCTCCTCCATTTTAGATAGTTAGAAGTTCGAATTTAAGCACTAGCTCTACAAGAAGGTTTTCCTCTCTGTCAGTTCTGGAGAACAGTCCATGTCCCTTTTCAAAATCTGTGGGCCAGGCAATCCTTGGTGATGTACCTGTGTCTCAGCCACTTTGCCCTAGGCCTATGAGGTTCTCAGCACAGGACCTGAATCTTTGTTCTTAGTGTTAGTAAATGTCTTCCTTCTCTAAATTGCTTCCTCCTCCTTTTCTCTCTCTTATGAATGTTGTGGCTTCAAGATAAGATTTGTCTCATCACAAGTCTTTTCCACCTTTGTTCAGGGTCTGGATCCCCCTATTCTAAATGGCAATTAGAAAAACATTTTACCTTGAGAAAACATGAGAGTAATACTGAAATTCAAGTTTCTCTTCATGTGTATGGTTCCTGTTATCCACGCAAGGCCCTCTTCTCCACTGCACTTCTGAGAATGCCCTCAATTCAGTCCTCCTGACTACTGGTGAATGCTCAAAAGTGGTTTAGAGCTGCTCTTCGTGGCGCCTCTGGGGCAATCGGTTGCTTCACCAATGAAGCTGAACATCTCCTTCTCAGCCACTGGCTGCCAAAAACTCACTGAAGTGGATGATGAATGCAAACTATGTACATTTTATGAAAAGTGAATGGCCACAGGAAGTTGCTACTAACTCTTTTGGTGATGAGTGGAAGGGATATGTTGTCCAGATCAGTAGTAGAAACAACAAACAAGGTTTTCCCATGAAGTAGGGTGTCTTTACCCATGGCTGAGTTTGCCTGCGGCTGTTACAGACCATGGAGAATTGGAGAGAAGAAGCGAAAATCTTTCCGGAATTGCACTGTGGATGCCACTCTGAGTGTTCTCAAATTGGCTATTGTGAAGAGAAGGGAAAAGGAAATCCCAGGACTGACCGATACTACTGTGCCTCATCACCTGTGGCCCGAAAGAGCCAGCAGAATTCGCAAACTTTTCAGTCTCTCTAAGGAAAATGAGGTCTGTCGCTATGTTATAAGAAAGACACTGAACAAAGAAGGCAAACCCAGGACCAAAACGCCTAAGATTTAGCATCTTGTTACTCCACATATTCTGTAGCACAAGTGCTGGTGCATTTCGCTGAAGCAGCAGCATACTAAAAAGAACAAGGAAGAGGTTGCACAGTATATTAAGCTTTTGGCCAAGAAAAGGAAGGAGGCCAAAGAAAACTGCCAGGAACACATCACCAAGAGATGGAGGCTGTCCTCTTTGAGAGCTTCTAACTCCAAATCCAATCAGAAATAGAATTTTCATGTGGGGCAAAAAAATAAACCCACATATTAAATCTCAAACAAAGAAAAATGTGGTTCTGAGGCAAGAAGAGCAGAGAAACCTGGCTCACCTGAAAAGACACTTGGAGTAGTGATGCTCCAGAATCTTGGTCACTGATGAGCCTTTCCTCAGGTTGGGCAAGAAGCTGGGGAGCAGCTATCACTGAAGTGAGAAACATACGTTTTAAGAATCTAGTATTCCTCAGTCATTCTTCAGAGGGGATTGTTTAAAAAAACAAAAACAAAACCAATTTGGCATATTAAGACTGATACTTTAATCCACAATTTCAAGATTTTTACTTGTATCACTAAGAAAGTCCAAATCCCACTAACATCCCAAAAAGCCTCACCCACATATTCTCTCCCTTCCTTGTTCAAGTCCAAAATCCAAATGCTCTAATGCAGCTATAAAGTGGTTGAAAATGCAAACATGGAATCTCCTAAACAGAGTGACTTGTGCACATCAACCTTGTTCCCAAACATGGACACTGCTATCTGAACACACTTTTAACTCAGATAGCCAAGAGCCTAATTTTCTCCAAGAGGCCCCCAATACCACCAGGAATAAGAATTGGCCCTCACCTAATTCCAGCTCAGTGTTAGGTTCCTCTTTGATGACATGGCTCAGTTGCTCTCCAGGCCCTGAGGCTGAATTCTGAAGTCCCAGCTCCTGAGGCACCACTTCAAGACTGGCCTCTGCCTCCCTCACTTGGCAGCTTGCAGATTCCACCTCCTCAGGTAAGCTTTCCTGTCCTAGAACCTGGCTGCTGATCTAAAGACCATTTATTACTAGTTACTGAAGGATGCTGACTTGGGATTCCTGAAAACATGAAGTGAATCTTCTAAAACAGATTATAGGACAGTTCTAAGGAAAAGATAGCCACTTGCATTTTCTTATCCAGTAGGTATTTCTAGCCATTGATGAGACCCTAACTGCTGACACTAAACCAGGCCTGCAAGACCTTTAAGAAAGAGCTCTAATACAGGGTTTTAATTGTACAGTCTGTACCAGTTAAAACTTAAAACAAATGCAAACTTCTAGTGTTAAGATTATGGAATGGGAGATTGTATCTTCAATTCCTAATAGCTAGAGTGTTGACTAACACGTAAAGGGAAATACAAAAAGCAGCTGTGAATAGGGTTAATTCCAGCAATACCATGAGCAGAAATGCTTTTTAGGTTTTTCTTAGCAATAGTCTGCGGAAAGTATAAGACAAGATCTTTCTTCTAATGGTGTCACTTGATGGGTTCAACTATCCACATTTTGGTTAGTGGTCAAGTACAAACATTTGCACCACCCAGGGCCATGAGAGGCACACAATGCCCTATATGGGACACCCCAACAGGACCCTAGGTCCCAATACGCTCTGCTTACCCACTGCCACAGTCTCCGGGGATTGCCCTTCAAGCTCTCCACTAGTGTCACAGCCTCCTCTCCACTATTAGGACACTGCGCTCGCACCCACATCTGGATCTCCCCGGGCAGGATGGTCAGAAACTGCTCCAACATGAGGAGCTCCAGGATCTGTTCTTTGCTGTGAACTTCTGGCTGCAGCCACTGGAAACAGAGCTTCCGAAGTTGCCTCAAGGTCTCGTGGGGCCCAGACAGCACCTGGTACTGAAAGCGTCTGAAAAGTTGCCGGGCAGCTTCAGGGTTGGAGAGTTCCCAGTGAGGAGCAGCATTTAGTCCAAGTGAGGGGTCCTCTGCCTTTGCCAGTGGTGGCACCTGGACCAGGGCCTGTCCCAGCTCCAATGGCATCATCAGGCTTGCCAAGTTCTTTCACGTCAACAAAGTCCTCTGGACGGTATGTTTCTCTGGAGAAAAGCAGGTATTCACACTGGCTATTGTGAGACACTGGGGAAGGAAGGAGATTTGCTGATGTACAGAATAACACAATTTTAGAAACAAATTCATATGCCCCACCGAGAAGCCTTGAACTCAACCATGGATCTCTGAAACTGGCAAAGGATTGACAAAAAGAAGTGGTACTGAGATGGCTCCAACTCATATGGACCTCACATTTCTCAGACTGGAGCTGTGCTCCACAGTGCTGTCCAGGGTTGCTTAATTACTGAGATGTAATCACTGGGTCTTTCTCTCAAGATTGTTGCTATGTGCCGTCGAGTCGTTTCCGACTCATAGAGACCCTATGCACAACAGCCCTAAATCCTGCTCTATCCTACGCCAACCGCACCGCCTCTGACACACCCATCCCGATTACCCCAGTCACCGAATCAATCCATCTCAGAGAGGGTCTTCCCCTCCTGCACTGTCCCTCAACCCTCCCAAGCATGATGTCCCTCTCCAAGGACCCGTCCCTCCTGGCAACATGTCCAAAGTATGTCAGACGAAGCC
>NW_006400036.1:1252104-1264870 GCF_000299155.1 Elephantulus edwardii
TACTGAAGGCTGCAGTCCTTGACCCTTCGCAGCAAGTGCATGAGGTCCTCCTCAGTTTCAGCAAGCAGGGTTGTGTCATCTGCGTAACGGAGATTGTTAACAGACCTGTTCTCTTAGCAGTCCAAGGTATGTTCAATATTCTTCTCCAGCATCACAACTCAAAGGCATCAATTCTTCTATCAACCTTAGTAATTGTCCAGCTCTCAGATGCATAGCAAGAAATTGCAAAGACCATGGCCTGAATCAGACACACCTTAGTCTTCAGGGTGAGACATCGTTGCTTTTCAGTACTTTGGAGAGGTCCCTGACAGCTGACTTTCCCAATGCAATTAGTCTTCTGGTTTCCTGACTGCTAGTACCAAAAGTGTTGACTGTGGAGCCAAGTGAACTAAAGCTGTTAACAATCTCAAGCTCTTTACCATCTTCATCTCTTCACATGAGACTGCCAACTGGCCCACCCAGTGGTCAGAATCTTTGTTTTCTTGATGTTGAACTTCAATCCATATTGAAGGCTGCAGTCCTTGACCCTCTGCAGCAACTGCCTCAGGCCCTCCTCAGTTTCAGCAAGCAGGGTTGTGGCATCTGCATAATGGAGGTTGTTGATGAGTTTTCTTCCAATCCGGATACCACATTCCTTCTCACAGAGCCCAGCCTTCCAGATGATCTGTTCTGCATACAGATGAAGAGGTTGGAGGAGAGGATGCATCCCTGGCCTACACCTTTCCTGATTTTGAACTATACAGTGTTTCCTTACTCTGGTCTGACTACTGCTTCCTTATAGGTTTTGCATAAGCACAATCAAATGTTCTAGGATTCCCATTCTCAGAATTAGCCACAGTTTGTTATGATCCACACAGTAAATGCCTTTGCATAGTCAATGAAACACAGATATTCCACTGGCACTAGCTTTCAGCTAAGATCTATCTAACACTGGATATAATTTTCCTACTGCCACGACCTCTTCTAAACCCAGCCTGCCATCTGGCAGTTCTCTGTTGATGTGCTGTTCCAGTTATTTTTGGATAATTTTCAGCAGGATCTTGCTTGTATGTGATATTAATAGTCTTGTTTGATAATTTCCACATTCTATCAGGTCACCTTTTGTTTTAAATGGAAATAAATATGGATCTCTTCCAGTCCATGGGACAGGTGTTTGTCCTCTAGATTTCTTGGTACAACCTGGTGAGCACATCCAGGACATGTTGTTTTGTGCCGTCAAATTGCCTGAGACTTATAGCAACCCTATGCATGACAGCTCTGGACCCTGGTCTACCCTTAGCCAAACTTAGTCTCTGACACACCTACCCCTATTAGCCCAGTCACTGAGGCAATCCATCTTATAGAGGGTCTTCCCCTCCCGTGCTGTCCCTCTTCAAGGACTGCTCCCTTCCTGAATACACAGTTTCAAAAACATGTGGTACCATGAGTTCATATGGCCCTTCCATCCATTGCCTTCCAATGTATGTTTCTAGTCTATTTATTTTAATTTTATTTACGATCTCATTCAAGGATGAGTTATTTATTAAGAAGATAGCATTATGGTGGGATACGGCCCTGCACCCTGAAGGAAGGTATGACCCAAGTTGCTATCTTTAGTTTTCCTGGGGATATGGTTTATAGTCCCGAGATTCAATATAAAAGAATGTTCCTGTCAGAAGTGCTTCTATTGTGGAAAGATGGGCCACTTTAGTAGAGTGTCACAAGTGAGAGCCACATGTAGGCAAGGGGGTAGAGAGGAAGCTCCCACTCACTTGCTTTAAGTGTGGATCTGAAGGATACTTGACCAAGGGCTGCCCACATCAGGTCCTCATGGCTGAATGCACAGAGGACTGACGAGGCCCTGGCTCCCAGCTGGCAACAAAGGAGGATGCTTCAACAATTCAAGTCCTCCAAGAAGAGCCTTGGGTGAACATTGATGTTGCTCCTAAGTGTTATCTGTTTTCTCCTGGACACTGGAGCTTCTTATTCGGTCCTACAAGCCTTCTCATGTCTACTCTCTTCCTGCTATTCCTTAGTTGTTGGAAATGATGGCAAACCTTGAAAGCAGTTCTTTTGGGTTCCTGTGCTAGGCATTCCTAATTATAAGTCTTTTATTTTAAGATCTATCTTCCCACTGTAACTTAGTTTCTGCCACTGTTAGAACCTCTAGTTGGAATATTATTGATTTTAATTTTTGGCCCATATATTTTTAACTTATTAAATTTGTGTCTTCTAGGCTGCACTAGTTCCATGCTAGAATGATGAATCTCCAAGGATATAAACTTCTTATCCCTAAGCACAACTGATAATAGTGCACCTAAATTCCAAAATCAATTGCCACAATAGTCTCATGTTTCCTATTGCCAAAGTGGCCTTTTAGAGGAGTGAGAGAAGATCTTCATTCTGGGACCTGCAACACCCTCTTCAAGCAGGAAGTAGCTAAGAGAATGCAGCGCCCCCTCTCCTAATGAATCAGGGTGGAGTAACAGGGAATGGCAAAGGACATGCTGACAAAGGAGATCAAACAGAACTGGTTTGACAAGGACTGAAACTGACCCTCAAGGAATGCAGCTATATGACAATAAAAAGGAATATCCAACCTGAATCCATCTGATCATATGGAGAATTTTGGAAGTATTTTTGTGAACTTATTTTGCTTAATCGGTTATATTTGTTTGATTATATATAAAGGATGAAGAGAACAAAAAACACGGAAGAATGAATCATGAAGAAATCAGACTCACCTTGATGACCACTGAAGGGGCAGCAGAAACCCCATTTTTTTTATAAACCCCCCATTAGCGCTGGAGGCAGAAGCGGGCCATAAAAATTCTTGGCTTAGGGCAAACACCAGTGCCCCGAGTGCCCCGGGTAAAGCCCAGTCTGTCCTTGAAGTAAAGAATTAACTAGTGTCTACGTGACACAAAAAGAGTAAAAGCAGGCAAAGTAACCAGCCCATCAAAAGCCGACCAAATGACTGACCCACCAATCTCCAATCTCTTTGCCCTAGCAGGGGCACCCAAGGAAAAGCTATAAAAGCAAGTGGGAGGGAAAACTCAGGGCCTTTTCCCTTCACCACCTTTCTGAGGAAGGTGGAAAAGCCTCCACGCGTGGAAAAATTAAGCAATAAATGCTCTTGAAATTTCAGACGTGTTTCTGGATTTCTTTGAGGGGCATTTCGTGGGCACAACCACCACACAATGCTTTAAACAAAAGGGGGGGAATATGGGAAGCCCAATATAAAATTTAATATTAATAATAAACCAAATGTTATGTGAGGATAGGAGGGAGGCTGATACAATTTGGAATTCACTCTGTAGCACTAAGGTAGTCCTTAAATGTTTACAGGGGTATGCATTAAGGCAATCCTTAAGCTCTATATAATTCTTAGTTTGTATTTACTGAATCTCTCCTTCCTGAGATAAGCATAAAGTAAACAACAAAGAATTTGGCCTTATTTACAAAAGACCTCCCCATGATCCTTTGTTTTTATTTACAACTCCCCTGTTATTTTCCTTTGTTCACCTTCCTGATGATTCTCAATAAAAATCCAGAAAGGCATCGTAGCATAGGAGCTGCAGTTCTCCCAGCTGTTAGCCCCTAGCCTTCATGCTTTCTGGCCTGATCCCCATTCCTGTGTCATGTCGTCCCGTCCCGTTGCCCCCCCCCCCCCCCCCGTCTCTGTCTTTTCCTTTGGTCAACTATGAAGTCCACCAAGCAGAGAGGAACAGAGACAGAAAGAGTAGTCTAGTGATATCATTTGAGCTGCTAGATCCAGATGGTGGAGTTAGATCCATTCCTCATTTTTCAGTGATTATCACTAATAAATCCCCTTATTTTTTCAGTTAAGTTTCGCTTAAAGAGGCCTAGCGAATGCACAAATCTGTTTCTTTTACTATTCCAACTCTCCAAATTAAAAATATCTATTGGTAGGGGAAAAAAAAAAAGAAGAATGTTCCTGAGAAACTCAATGCTAGTTCTCTTGGGGCATGACATCTACCTGACTCCCTGTGTCTACAACTGTTGTTGTTCTTAGGTGTGGTTGAATATGACCTATATAAAATAGATCTGAACACTGTCCTATCCTGTGTCATTCTCAAAATTTCGGACTGCCAATTTTAACAGTCACTATGTCAATACACCTGATTAAGGGTTTTCCTCTTTCGTCAGTCAACGCTCTACCTTTACAAGCATGATATCCCACTCCAAGGAATAGCTTTTCTTAGGACATGTCCAGTGTATGTCAGATGAAGTTTTATTATCTTTGCCTGCAAGAAGCACTCTGGATGCACCCTCTCCAAGACATATTTTGTTGTTCTTTTAACAATCCTTGGGATATTCCATACTCTCCTACAATACCACTGTTCAAAGGCCTTAATTCTTCTTTTGTCATCTTTATTCACTGTCCAGTGCTCAGATGCATAGCAAGGGATTAAAAAGACCATGACTTGAATCAGGACTACCTTAGCCCTCAAACATCAATGCTCCTCAATAATTTGGAGTGGTCCTGAACTACTGATTTTCCCAGTACAGTAAGTCTCCTGATCTCTTAACTGTTGGTACCAAGGGTGTTCATTGTTAATAGAAGTAAAACAAAGACATAGCTAGTCACAATCTTTTCTCCATCTATCATGATGTTGCCTATCAGTTCAGTGCTAAGAATTTTTGCTTTCTTGATATTGAGATGCAATCCATATTGAAGGCTATATTCTCTCATCTTCTTCAGCAAGTGTTTCAAGTCCTTTTCACTTTTAGCAAGCAAGGTTGTGTCGTCTGCAAAACACAGGTTACTGATGAGCCTACTTCCAACGCTGATGGTGCATTCCTCTTCATAGAGTCCAGGGTCTCAAATAATTTGCTCAGCATATAGACTGAATAGGTATGGAGAGATGATACAACCTTGATGCACACTGTTCATAACTTTAAATGCAGTGTTCCCTTAATCTGTTCTGATAACAGCTTTTTGGTCTATGTACAAGAGTCACATGAGCTTAATTAATTGTTCTAGGATTCCCCTTCTTCTCCGTGTTGGCCACAACCAAATAGTTTTGAATAGTCAAAAAGCATAGACATTAGTGAGCTCTGGTGGCCTAGTGGCAGGAAACTAAACTGCAATCCCAGAGGTGCACGGTTCAAATCCACCAGACACTCTGCTGAAGGAGGAGGAACAATCGCCTCCTGTACCAGTCAGATCCAATTTGACGGTACACACTACACACATAAAAAGAATGAATGAATGAATAAATAAATAAATAATTTTTTTTTAAAAAAAGCATAGACATTCTTCTGGAATCCGTTGCTCTCAGTCAAGATCCATCCGACATCAGTCATGATATCCCTGATGCCATGGTTTCTTTCACATCCTGCTTGAACTTCTTATAGTTCCTTGTCTATTTTCTGTTCCTGTCATTTCAGAAGGATCACCAGCAGTATTTTGCTTGCATGTGCAGTTTCTACAATTGGCAGCCAGCTAGCTCTGGGCCCAGGGTTTATCAGTTTCTGTGACCCATGTATCAAACCATCTATAATCACATGTGCCATTTCACTGACAATTTTTGAGTTTCTGTGACACGTTCCAGGGAACTGCAGAACACAGACACAGACGAGACTGTAAGGACTGATAGGATGAGGAATACAATTAATGTCAGATATGATGGAATGGTACAGCAGTTCGGACATTTAGAATTTTTTTTTAATTTTATTTTATTATTTGTGTGTGTGTATGTGTGTATGTGTGTGTGTGTGTGTGTGTGTGTACCATCAAATCAGATCTGACTGGTACAGGAGGAGATTATTCCTCCTTCTCCAGCAGAGCATCTGGCGGATTTGAACGTGCATCTCTGGGACTGCAGTACACCTTCTTGCCACTAGGCCACCAGAGCTCGCCTGGATATTTAGAATTTTGTTAACTAATCTCATAGGAACCGTTGTTGTTGTTGTATACCACTGAGTTGCAAACAACTCATAGCTGGGTTTTCAGAGGCAGTAAACCACATGGATTTAAAGGACAGAAGGAAACCACCAATCTCTCTCCTGGAAGCAGCTGGTGAATTCAAACTGTGTTCCTTTTGGTCCACAGTGCAGCTCCATAGCAATAAGTGGCTAGAGCTCCCTTTAAAGAAACTACTGTAGAAGAAATTAATCATATAATAAATAACTGCCAAATGAATGGATGTATATATAGGTGTCTTCTTCCAGCAAAGGAACTCTGGTGGCCAAGTGGATAAGCCTGCTCCAAGGGAGAAAAATGGGCAATCTCCTCTTGAATAATTTAGTCTCAAAATCTACTGTCACTTGAGTTGCTTCTGACTCAAAAGCAGTCGATTTTTTAGTTTTATCACCTAAAATGTCACCTGAGATGCAAATATCAAAGCAAACAACGGATCTGCAAACTTTCCAAATTGAAGCTCAACATCAAGAAAACAAAGGTTCTCAACACTGGGCCAATTGGCAGCACATGATAGATGGAGCAGTGATTGAGGCTGTTAACAATTACAGTTTGCTTGGCTCCACAATCAACACTCTTAGCACCAGCAGTCAGGAAATTAAAAGACGAATTGCACTGAGAAAATTGCTGTCAAGGACTGCTTTTCAGAGTACTGAAAAGCAATGATGTCAGTCTAGAGACCAAGGTGCACCTGATCCAGGCTATGGTCTCTGCAATTGCTTGCTATGCATCAGAGAGCTGGACAATGACTAAGGATGACAGAAGAATCAAGGCCTTTGAGTTGTGGTGCTGCAGAAGTCTTGACTATATGAAGGATTGCCAAGAAAACAAATAAGTCTGTCTGGAGAGGGTGAAACCAAGTTTCTCCTTCGAGACTAGGATTATAAAGCTTTGTCTCACACTCTTGGGTCAAGTGGCCAGGATGGACGAGTTCTTGGGGAAGGACATTATATTTGGAAGAGAGGAAGGACAGTGCAAGAGAGGAAGACCCAGGATGAGATGCATTGATCCAGTAACTGGGGCAATGGGAATAGGTCTGTCTGAGTCAGTGAGACTGGCTCAGGATAGGGCAGAGTTCAGAGCTGTTGTAGAGAGGGTGACTTGATGGCACATAACAATAACAAATTAAAATAGCAGTTCAGATGGAAATTGAATACATGCACATATATAAATACACATTTAGGGAAAATTATTAAGCCTATGAGATTTTAAATTATTTAAAAAGCATTATATTCCTGAGTAATAGTAAGAAAAATGTTCCCGTTATTAAAAATTATAGAGTTCAGATCCTAAAAACTTGATTATATACTTGCTACAAAAAAAGATATTTGATTTGTTAGACTTATAACAAATTAAAATAACTATAATATGTACAACCAGGAGGTACTTATTTTATACATGCATATCTATTCATTATATATATATGTGTGTATGTATACATATATACATACAAACATACACATACATATCTATATGTATATCTATCTGTCTGTCCTATATCCATATCCATTTGCTGAGTATCTGCGATGTATCAGCCTCATATTAGGCTGTTCAGGTTATTCCTAAGCCTCACCATATCCCTAAAAGGGAAATGTTAAGTTTACAAATCAGCAAATACCGAGATTCACTGTTGGTGTCCAGACTCAAGCCCAGAAAGCTGTGAAGCCTGTGGTTTGAGTAGAGTTCCCAATCAATGATGGTGCTGGACTGTCACACCTGAGGGGGCTGCTGGCACCTGGTGGCCCCGAGGCCAGGGATGCTCCCACTGCGGGTCATGGGTCACGTCCTAAAACCCCAACAGCCCTTCAGGGGCCAACCCCCTGTGTCATCTCATCCGGGTTCCCTCTCCCGACGCTCCTTCCCCGTAATTTACTCGGCAGCAGAAAGGAGCCCGTTTCGCTTCCATTGCAGGCAGGGGAAGAGACAGCGGGCCTGGGACTCTCTGGGGGACAAGGGCTCAGAATCACGGACTTCAATACCCGGCAGCCACTCACTGAACGTCACCAGCCCAGCGTCGGCATGGACCACTTTCTAATGGACAGACCTTCAGAGTTTCCGGACAGATAGGAACAACTGCCAGCATGTCCCACCGCCGTTTCGTTCTGCGGACCCAGGAGGGTCAGAGGAGAAACAACGGAGAGAAACCCGATCCCGAGCAAAACTCATCAAGCGAACTCACCTCCACAGTGGCCGAGAAGCACTTCCGGGAGCAGCTGCAAATGAGACTCACGGCCGGCGGGCGGGACGAGGCGGGGCCGTGGGGGACTGAGGCCAAGGCCCGGATTGGCTGCCAGAGCCGCCCGCCCAGCGTACGTCACCACCCTGCGTCTACCCGGGGGCAGCCAGCTTTTGCTATTTGTCATCTTGTCAGCTGTGACTTATAATGATCCTATGAACAAAGTTTGGAAGCAGGAGTGGTATCCACTTATACTAAACGACATGCCTCCGGAAACTCTTATGAACTTTGATAAATGTCGATATTTGTAGAGGGGCCTCAGGCCTTCCTGCTCGACTCGAAAAGCAATCAACAATATGAACAAAACAGCTGAACCAGGCCCTGTCCTGTGACGTTATCACTATCTACAAAATACCTGACCTGATTGTTACTTTCTCAGGCCTTCTTGTTGAGGATCTTCCTTCCTTAAATTGACCCTTCAGCTTTCCAAGCAGGATGCCCTTCTCCAAGGACGAGGCCCTCCTGAAAACTTGCATAAAGTGTGTAAGTGGAAGCTCCACCACCTTTGCTTGCAAGGAGCTCCCTGGTCACACTTTTTCAAGACATGGTTGTTTATTCTTTTGGCAATCCACAGGATATCCAGTATTCTTCTCCAACATCATAACTCAAAGGCATTATTTCTCCTGTTATCCTTCCACCCACCTCTCAGAATTTTAGTAAAAAAAAAAAAAGAGCATGGCTTGCCTCAGGCATATATTAATCCTTAAACTGGCATTCCTGCTCTTTAGCACTTTCAAGAGGTTTTCTGACAGCAGGTTTCCAATGAAATGCTTTTGTTGATTTCTTGAAGGGGTGGGATGTGAGGAAATCACAGGTGTTCATTGTTAATCCAAGTGAAATGAAATCACTGAGAACTTCAGACTTTTCTACCTTAGTGTTGCTTATTAGCCCAGTGGTGGGGTTTTCTTTTTCTTGGTGTTGAGATGTAATATATATTGAAGGCTGCAGTCCATCTGCAGGAAGTGCTTAAGTCCTCTTCACTTTCAGCAAGCAAAGTTGTTTAAGAAGGGCAGCTGTCAAATTTCACCATCTACTGCAGAAAACTGAAACATGATACTACTGCACACACATAAATCAACTCAAAGTGAATCAGAAACTTAGGGGTAAAATTCAAAATGGTAAAGATAATTGGAACAAAAATAAGAACAAAATTAGAAGCTCTTGTTTACAGTATTGAATATACCACAGACTGCTAGGAGAACAAACAAGTTCGTCCTAGAGAGGGTGAAATCAGGCTGCTCCTTGGAGGCAAGGATTCTGAAACTTGATCTGACATACTTTGGACATGTTGCAAGAAGGGGCCTGTCCTTGGAAAGGAACATCAGGTTTGGGAGGGTAGAGTGACAGCAAAAGAGAGGAAGACCCTCGATGAAATGGATTGACTCAGTGACTGGGGTAAAGGGGGAAGGAGTGTAAGAAACATTAAGATTGGCACAGGATAGCGCAAGGTTTAGGGCTGTTGTACATAGGATCACTATGAGTCAAAGGCAACTTGACAGTACATAACAACAACAACAGTTTATGGTATGAATAGGCTGGAAAACAATGAAAAGTGATCAACAAGGAGAGGATAAACAGTGAATGATAACTCATTAAATTAAAAAGGTTTTTTTTAAATCAAGAGATGTACTGAGAAAGTCTTCATTCAGGGACTTCTCTAAATTATTGAGGAGCAATGATGTCAGTTTGAGGACTAATGTGTGCCTGATTTAGACCATTGCCTATTTTTTTAATATTGTGATTTTAAGGAAAGTTTACAGAAAGATTGGGGGTTTGTTCATTCACTGCTCCACATTTTCTTTCTCTTTGCCTTCCCTCACCCCAGTCTACTTTGTAATGCACCTCTTGTGTTCCAGTGCAGTGTTAATTATCCATCCAAACTTTTCCTGTTTTCCTGTCCACCCTGGGCCACTTATATTTTATAAAAGTGGTTGTTGTTGTTATGTGCCATGGAGTTGCTTGCAACTCATAGCGACCTTATGTACAAGAGCCCTAAACGTCATTCTATCCTGTGCCAACATTGCCGTCTCAAACGCACTCATTCCCACCACTCTACTCACAGAATCAATCCATCTCATCGAAGGTCTTCCTCTCCTGCACTGTCCCTCCACTCTGCGAAACATGATGTCCCTCTCCAAGGACCAGTCTCTCCTTGCAACATGTCAGACGAAGCTTAATAATCCTTGACTCCAAGGAGCATTCTGGCTTCACCCTCTCCAGGACAAACCTGTTTGTTCTCCTAACAGTCCATGGTATATTCAACACTCTTCTCCAGCACCACAGCTCAAAGGCATTATTCCCTATTCACTGTCCAACTCTCTGATGCATAGCACATAATTGCGAAGACTATAGCCTGGATCAGGCACACCTTAGTCTCCAGCCTGACGTCGTTGCTCTGCAGTACTCTTGAGAGGCCCCTCAGCTGACTTTCCCAATGCAATTTGTCTCCTGATTTCCTGGCTGCTATTACCAAGAGTGTTGACTGTGGAACCAAGTAAACTAAAACTGTTAACTATCTCAATCTCTTCACCGTCCATACTGATGCTGCCAATAGGCCCAGTGGTCAGAATCTTTGCTTTCTTGATGTTGAGCTGCAATCCATTTTGAAGGCTGCAGTCCTTGCTCTTCTGCAGCAAGCACTTTAGGTCCTCCTCAGTTTCAGCAAGCAGGTTTGTGTCATCCGCATAACGCAGGTTGTTGATGAGTCTTCCACCAATCCTGATGCCACATTCCTCCTTGTGCTATATTACATAATATTTGTCATTTTGTTCCTGAAATATTTCACTCAGCATATTGTCTTCCAGGCTCAGTAATGTTGTGTACTGTTTTACAAGTTTATTGGATTTTGATGCTGTGCAATATTCCATTGTGTGAATATACCACAGTTTTTCTGTTTGTTTGCTGATGGATATTTGGGCTGCTTCTATCTCTTCACTAGTGTGAATAATGCAGCAAGAAGTATGAGTGTGCATACATCTGTTTGAGCTGTGGCTCAGGTTTCTTTAAAGTATATTCCCAGTAATGGATGTTATTGTTGTTGTCCAGCTCTCTGATGCCAGTAAGCTGAAGTTGTTAATAATCTCAATCTCTTTTCTTCTATCATGAGGCTGCCAATTGGCCCAGTGGTGAGAATCTCTGTTTTCTTGATGTTGAAATTCAATCCATATTGAAGACTATAGTCTTTGACCTTCTGCAGCAAACACCTTATGTCCTCCTCAGATTCAGCAAGCAAATTTGTGTAATCTGCATAATTCTGGTTGCTGATGAGTCTTCCTTCAATCCTGATGCCACATTCCCTCTCATAAAGTCCAGCCTCCTGAATAATCTGTTCTGTATATAGATTGAAAAGGTATGGAGATAGGATGCATCCCTGGCATACACCTTCACTGACCCTGCTCTGTTTCAACTACTGCTTCCTGGTCCAAGTATGGGTTTCACATGAGCACAGAGTAAGTATTATGGCATCCCCATTCTTCTCAGGGTTAGCCACAATTTGTTGTAATCCACATAGTCAAATGCCTTTGCATAGTCAATGAAACACAGATAGACATTTCTCTGGTACTCTCTGCTTTTAGCCAAGATCCATCTAACGTTGGCTATGGTTTCCCTAGAACCATGGTCTCTTCTAAATATAGTTTGCACATCCGGGAGTTCTCTGATGATGTATCATTTCAGTTGTTTTTTGGATAATCTTCTGCAGGATCTTGCTTGTTTGTGATATTGTTTGATAATTTTGACATTCTGTCTGGTCACCTTTTTTTTTTTGGAATGGGAATAAATATAGATCTCTTCTAGTCAGTTGGTCAGGTACTTGTTCTCCAGATTTCTTGGTATAACTTGGTGAGCATGTCCAGGGAAGTATTTGTTTGATGAAATATGGCAATTGGTTTTCCATCAATTCCTTGTTTTTGCCAATTCCTTCAGAACAGCTTGAACTTTATCCTGGTCAAATTGTATTTGACCCTATTTGATTCTATCTCTAGCTTTTGTGAGAAAACATGACTGCCTTCAATAGTGGTTATCATCCCATTTAACATTCTCACCAGCAGTAAATAAGATTGTCATCTTTCTACAACCCTGCTAGTGTTGGTTGCTGCTCTGATAACTGCAATTGTTACCAGGATGAGATGATAGCTCATAATTGTTTTGCTTTGCATCTCTCTGATAGCTAGAGACTTTGAACATTTCTTCATGTTTTTGTTGGCCATCTGAATTTCTTCTTTGGTGAAGTGTCTATTAATATCTTGTACCCATTTTGTGATTGAGTTCTTTATCTATTTCTTGTTGAGCTGCTGGAGTCTTCTATTAATTTTATATATGAGTCCTTTATTGTTGTTGTTGTTGTCATGTGCTGTCGAGTCGTTTGTGACTCATAGCGACCCTAAGTACAACAGCCCTAAATCCTGCTCTATCCTGTACCAATCTCATTGCCTCTGACACACCCATCCCGATTACCCCAGTCACTGAATCAATCCACCTCATAGAGGGGCTTCCCCTCCTGCGCTGTCCCTCCACTCTTCCCAGCATGATGTCCCTCTCCAAAGACCTGTCTCTCCTTACAACATGTCCAAAGTATGTCAGGCGAAGCCCCAGAATCCTTGCCT
>NW_006400036.1:1265520-1272773 GCF_000299155.1 Elephantulus edwardii
TTAAAGTCTTTGGTTTTACTACTGGATCATTGTTGTTGTTGTTAGGCACTGTCAAGTTGAGTACAACTCACAGTGACCGTATAAACAACAGATTTGAATCCTGTCCTATCCTGTGCCATCCTCACCGTCTCTGATACACCTGAGCTCATTGCTGCAGTCAACATGTCAATCCACTTCAATGAGAGTCTTCCTTTCTTTCCTTTGCATACTTCCACCTTTGAAAGCAAAATATCCTTTTCCGTGAAATAGGCTCTCCCTGCAACATGTTCAAAGTATGAGGGACAACTTTTTCCATCCTTATCTCCAAGAAGCGCTCTGGATGCAACTCTTCCAAGATATACCTGTTTGGTCATTTGGCAGTCGATGGGATACTAACTACTCTTCTCCAACACCACAAACAAAAGGAGTCAATTATTCTTCTGTCATCCTTAATTCATTATCCAACTCTCAGATGAATAGCAAATCACAGAAAAGGCCATGGCCTGAATCAAGCTACCTTCAAACAGAAATCATTTCTCTTTAGTGTTTTGGAGAGGTCCTCAACAGCAGACTTGCCCAAAGCAATACATCTTATTTACCGACTACTGGTACCTAGGGAGATGATTGTGGATCCAATTAATATGAAATCACTGACAGGTTCAATCCTTTCTCCATCTACTGTGATAGGTAAGTGGTAGCCCAGTGATAAGGACCTTTGTTTCTGTTACTGAAACATTATTCACAATATCAAGTAGATGGAAGCAGTTCAAAAGAATGAATTCATTAAAGAATGAACAGCTAGAGAAATTGTGATACAGTCATACAATTAAATGCCATGTAGTATTAACAAAGAAATGAAGAATTCATAAAATACTACATAACATGGGCAAGTCTAGAGGGCGTTATGATGAATGAAATAATTTGGTCATAAAGGACAAATAGTGTAATAAACCAATACTGAAAAATAGGAGTGTGATTGGGGGGTGAGGTGGGAGAGTAGAAATAAAAGGTAGTCAGGAAACACTGTAAAGGATCAGGAAAAGCGACAATCAAACTGGGAAGAATGAATGTAGAACTGCAAAAAGAATGAATGTAGAACTGTTCAAATGTTTAGGGCTAAGGGAGAAGGAAGGGGGAAGAACTGGGGGATACTAGGGCAGCAGAGATTAGTGGATGGGTGAAGATGCAGTGGGGATTTGATGATGTAGTGGTAAGAAAAACCCTATTGATTAACTGTAATTAATATTATGAAATATACTTGCTAGTCCAGGCTGGGTTTAGAAGAGATCATGGTACAAGGGATATTGTAGCTAATGTTAGATGGATCTTAGCTGAAAGCAGGGGATACCAGAGGAATGTATATCTGTATTTCATTGACTATGCAAAGGCATTTGACTGTGTGGATCATAACAAACTGTGGCTGACTGAGAAGAATGAGAATCCCAGAACACTTGATCATGCCAATGAGAAACCTATACTTGGACCAAGAGGCACTCGTCAGAACAGAGTAGGGAAACACTGCACGGTTCAAAATTGGGAAGGGTGTATGTCAGGGATGTGTCCTGTCTTCATACCTTTACAACCTATTTGCAGAACAGATCATCCGGGAGGCTGGGATCTTTGAGGAGAAATGTGGGGTCAAGATTGGTGGAAGATCTATCAATAATCTGCGTTATGCAGATGACACAACCCTGCTTGCTGAAACTGAGGAGGACCTGAAGCGCTTGCTGCAGAGGGTCAAGGACTGCAGCCTCCAATATGGATTGAGGCTCAACGTCAAAAAGAAAAAGATTCTCACCACTGGACCAACTGACAGCATCAGGATGGACAGTGAAGAGATTGAGATTGTTAACAGCTTTAGTTTGCTTGGCTCCACAGTCAACACTCTTGGCACCAGTAGCCAGGAAATTAAAAGGCGCATTGCCATGGGAAAGTTTGCTGTTAGGGACCTCTCCAAAGTACTGAAGAGCAATGGTGTGTCTCTCTGGAGACTAGGTGTGTCTGATACAGGCCATGGTCTTTGCAATCACTTGTTATGTGTCAGAGAGTTGGACAATGACTAAGGAGGATAGAAGGAAAATTGATGCCTTTGAGCTGTGGTGCTGGAGAAGAGTATTGAGGGTACCATGGACTGCAAGGAAAACAAACAGATTCATCCTGGAGAGGGTTAAACTGGGCGGCTCCTTGGAGGCAAGGATTCTGAGGCTCCATCTAACATACTTTGGACATGTTGTAAGGAGAGACCGGTCCTTGGAGAAGGACATCATGCTTGGGAGGGTGGAGGGACAGTGCAGGAGGGGAAGGCTCTCTATGAGGTGGATTGATTCAGTGACTGGGGTAATCGGGATGGGAGCGTCAGAGACAGTGCGGTTGGCACAGGACAGAGCAGAGTTTAGGGCTGTTGTACATAGGGTCGCTATGATTTGCAAGCGACTTGAAGGCACATAACAACAACACAACATGCATCAGAAAGCTGGTCAATGACTAGGGATGATAGGAAAATTGACGTCTTTGACTTGTGGTGCTGGAAAAGGGTATTGAATATACTATGGACTGCTAGGAGAACAAACAAGTTCATACTAGAGAGGATGAAACCAGGCTACTCCTTGGACACAAGGTCTCTGAAGCTCCGTATGACATACTTTGGCCATGATGTAAGAAGGGACCAGTCCTTGGAGAGGAGCATCATACTTGGGAGGGTGGAGGGACAGTGCAGGAGGGGAAGACCCTCTATGAGGTGGACTGATTCAGTGACTGGGGTAATCGGGATGGGAGCGTTAGAGACAGTGCCGTTGGCACAGGACAGAGCAGGGTTTAGAGCTGTTGTAATTAGGGTCACTATGAAAGGCAAGAGACTCGGCACATACAGCAACAATGATGTAAATGAATAATTATTTGCATGAGAACAAAGAAGAAAATAGTAACAGAAGCTAATAAAATGAGATGAATTGACAAAGTAGCTACAACAATAGGCTCAACCACCAATAATTGTGAGGATGGCAGAAGAATGGGGAACAGATAGTTATTTACACTAGGATCACTATAAATTGGAATCAACTTGACAGCAACTATCAACCAAAGATATAATCTAAAGACTAAAGAGACCCTTTCTATTAAAATATAAGAAAAAGGTAAACATAAATATTTAATTGTACAAAGTAAAAAGATTGTGTGGCCTTATTTGCTTTTCATACAAAAAACAATAAAGTCAAATTCTAGATTAAAGAAAACATTTATATAGCACATAAAATAGTACAGGGATGTGTCCTATCTCCATACCTTTTCAATCTATATGAAGAACAGAATATCCGAGAGGCTGGGCTCTATGAGGAGAAATGTGGCATCAGGATTAGAGGAAGAATCATCAACAATCTGCATTATGCAGATGGCACAGCCCTGCTTGCTAAAACTGAGGAGGACCTGAAGCGCTTGTTGTAGAAGTTCAGGGAATTCAGCCTTCAATATGAATTGAAGCTCAATATCAAGAAAACAAAGATTCTCACCACTGGGTCAATTGGCAGCATCATGATTGATGGTGAAGAGATTGAAATTATTAACAGCTTTAGTTTGCTTGGCTCCACAGTCAACACTCTTGGCACCAGCAGCCAGGAAATGAAAAGATGTATGGTGATGGAAAGTCTGCTGTTAGGGTCCTCTCCTAAGTACTGAAGAGCAATGATGTCAGCCTGGAGACTAAGGTGTACCTGATACAGGCCATGATCTTTGCAATCACATGCTATGTGTCATAGAGTTGGACAATGACTAGGAATGACGGAAGGAGAATTACTGTCTTTGAGCTGTAATGTTGAAAAAGAGTATTGAATATATCATGAACTGCTAAGAAAATGAACACGTTCATCCTAGAGAGGGTAAAACCAGGTTGCTCCTTGGAGGCAAGAATTCTGAAGGTTTGTCTGACATATTTTGGTCATGTTGAAAGGAGGGACCAATCATGCTTGTGAGGATGGAGGGACAGCGCAAGAGAGGAAGACCCTCTATGAGGTGAATTGATTCAGCTACTAGGGTATTGGGGATAGGTGCATCAGAGACAGTAAGGTCAGCACAGGATAGAGCAGGGTTTAGGACTATTGTATATAGGGTCATCATGAGTGGCAGGTCACTCAACAGCACATAACAACAAAAACAACAACAATATAAAACAGAAATATTTCCATCAGATTAGTAAAAAAAAAATCATGCAAAAAAATAGTAAAAAAATGCATAGCAATTCATAGAAGCAAATCCATTTAAAAAATAACGTATAAAATCTTGATGAATATCTTTATTAATTAAATTTCTTAGTATTAATTTTTCTTATAACTTCTAAGATCCAATTTGAAAAAATGTTTTTCCACATTAATTATATTTAAGTAATATCTCTTCAAAATTATTTCTTGATAAACAATAGGAGTCTCAGAACTCTTGACTGTGCACATACAAGCAAGGAAACACTGTATGGTTCAAAATCAAGAAAGGAGTGTTTCAGAGATGTATCCTTTCTCCAAATCTTTTCATTCTATATGCTGAGCAGATCACTAAAGACGCTGGATTTTATGAAGAAGAATGTGTCACCAGTATTGAAGGATGGCTCATCAACAGTCTTCATTATTCGGATCACAAAACCTTCCTGGGCCACTCTGAGGAGGACTTGAAGTATTTGCTGCATAAGGTCAAGAACTACAATCTTCAATATAGACTGAAGCTCAATATCAAGAAAACAAAGATACTCACCAATGGGCCAATTTGCAGCATCACGATAGATGGAGAAGAGATTGAAATTGTTAACAGTTTCATCTTACTTGGATCCGCAATCAACACTTTTGGCACCAGCAAACAGAAAATTAAAAGATGAATTATATTAGAAAGCCTGCTGCCAAGGATCTCTTCAGCTAAAT
The DNA here is from genome assembly GCF_000299155.1 of Elephantulus edwardii. Lineage (NCBI taxonomy): Eukaryota > Metazoa > Chordata > Mammalia > Macroscelidea > Macroscelididae > Elephantulus > Elephantulus edwardii. The sequence continues at coordinate 1,270,395 of NW_006400036.1, forward strand.
AGCAATGACATCTGTTCAAAGACTATGGTGCACTTGATTCAGGCTATAGTCTTCTACTTACTATGCATCAGAGATCTGGACAATGACTAAGGATGACCCAAGAAGAATGTATGCCTTTGAGTTGTGGTACTAGAGAAGAGTATTGAACATGGCCTTCCAAAAGAACAAACAGGTCTGTCCCGAAGAGAGTGAAACCACATTGCTCCTTTAAGGCAAGAATTGTGAAGCTTTATTTCACATACTTTGGAAATGTTACCAGATGAGACCAGTCCTTGGAGAAGGACATTATATTTGGAAGAGTTGAGGCTCAGTGCAGGAGAGGAAGACCCTGGATGAGATGGATTGACACAATGACTGTGGCAATGGGGCCAGGTATGCTAGAGAGAGTGAAATTGGCTCAGGAAAGGGCAGGGTTCAGAACTATTATTCATAGGGTCAATATGAATTATAGTCAACTTGATGGCACATAACAACAACATTGCCCCCACCATTCATAAAATAAACACATTACAAGATTCTTCTTGATACTGGCAATCGTGAGATCAGGAGAATATTGCATTAGGAAAGTCTGCAGTCAGGGACATATCCAAATTATTGAGGAACAATGATGTCAGTTTGAGTTCTAAGATATATCTGATTCAAGCCATGGTCTTTCCAATCACTTGCTATGCATCTGAGGGCTGGACAATGAATAAGAAATGACAGAAGAATTTATGTCTTTGAGCTGTGGTGCTACAGAAGAGTATTGAACACCCCATAGACTGCCAAAAGAACATCATCCTTGGTACCAAAAGTTAGGAAATCAGGAGACATATTGCACTGGGAAAGTTTGCAGTTAGGACTTCACCAAATTATTGATGAGTAATGATGTCAGTTTGAGGACTAAGGTGTGTCTGATTCAGACCATGGTCCTTCCAGTCACTTGCTATGCATCTGAGAGTTGGACAATGAATATGGATGGCAGAAGAATTGATGCCTTTGAGCTATAATGTTGGAGAAGAATAAATACTGAACATGGACTGCCAAAAGAACAAACAAATATGTCTTGGAGAAAGTGCAGCCAAAGTGCTTGGAGGCAAAATATAAAACTTCATTTCACATATTTCAGGTATGTTGCTAGGAGGGGTTATTCCTTAGAAAGGGACATTATGCCTGGAAAGGCAGAAGGTCAGAAAAAAGGTGAAAGAACTTTAAATAGTAGATTGACACAGTGACTGCCACAATGGGCTCCAGTTTGTCAGAAAGTGTGAGGATAGCACAGGAATAGTACCGGTTTCAAATCTGTTATTCATAGGTTTGCTATAGGTCATACTGGACTTGATGACACCTAACAACAACAACATACATACACATAATAGAAAACAGAGTGAGATGTATATGTGTGTTATCTATTTTTGTGTACCATCAGCCCGTAGCTAACCCGTGGGTAGGTTTTCAGTGGAGTTAATTACGCAGAAGCTTGCCCCCGCCCCGTTCTCTCTCTCCATAGAGATAGAGATGATAGAGATAGAGATAGAGATGATAGAGATAGAGATCTTTCACACACACACACACACACACACACACACACACACACACACACACACAGTCTTGCTCAGTTTTCCTCCACAAAAAGTATAGCAAAGAATGCATGCAAAAGAAAACATTTTTTAAAATGAGAGGGATGAAAGTTTTATTGTTTTAGGTTATTTGTAGGTGAAAAAGAAAAGAATCCTTTAGTCTCATGAATCTTTGTGGTTTAGGGCTTTACCTTTACATCTCTGATATACCCTAAGTTCATTTTTGTGTATGGTGTGAAATGTGGATCCTCCTTCAGCTTTCTGTGGGTGGAAACCTAGTTTTATCAGTACCATTTATTGAAAAGGTTGTAGTTTCCTATTTGATACGTTTTGTTGAATAAGAATTCACCATAGGTGGTTGTTGTTACGTGTCATCAAGTCACCTGAGACTCATAACAATCCTATGTACAATAGCCCTAAACCCTACTCTATCCTGTGCCAATCTTACTGTCTCTGACACACCTACCGCCATTACTCCAGTCACTGAATCAGTTAATCTCATCCAGGGTCTTCCTCTTCTGCACTGATCCTCTACCGTCCCAAGCATGACATCCCTCTCCAAGGACTGGTCCCTCCTTGCAATATGTCCAAAACATGTCAGAAGAAGCTTCAGAATCCTTGCCTCCAAGGAGCAGCCTGGTTTACCCCTCTGCAGGACAAACTTGTTTGTTCGCTTTGCTGTCCATGGTATAGTCAATATTCTTCTCCAACACCACAGCTCAAAGGCATCAATTATCTTTCTACCATCCTTAGTCATTGTCTAGCTCTCACCATAGGTAGACAGATTAATTTCTGGGTTCTTTTTTTATTTTATTTTTTT
>NW_006400036.1:1274167-1279787 GCF_000299155.1 Elephantulus edwardii
AGCTTCTCTAGCCATTCGTTTGTTGATGGGCACTTAGGTTGTTTCCAACTCCTTGCTATTGTGAACAAAGCTGCAATAAACATGGGTGTGCATGTTTTTATTGTTAAGTGCCATCAAGTCATAAATGACTCATACCCACCCTATCTATGAACGAAAGACCTGAAACACTTGTATAACTTTTGTAGTTTCTTCCGGAGGCAAGCCATTTCGGAAGTGGATGCCACTCCTGCTTCCAAGCTTGTTTTAATCAGGAAGCTCCACCAAACACTGTCCAGCATGGGTAAATATTATTGCATTTGATATATCAGTGTCACAGTGTTTAGCATCACAGCAACGACGAGTTACCTCTGTACAGCAAATGGACAGACAGAGCTGTGCTATACCACTTAAAAGAATGTTTGACCCAAAACAATTAAAACCGGGCCTGAGGGCCACAGATTAAAATCAACCAACTTTGGCTTGGTAGCATAGCTTTCTATCCACTAGGCCAACTGAGGTCTCTTTATGTTGTTGTTGTTACTGCTGTCGAGTCGTAGATGACTCATAGCGAGCCTATGAATGAAAGACCTGAACACTTGTATAACTTTGGTCATTTCTCCAACGTTCATAGTTTCCAGAGGATGCCACTCTTGCTTCCAAGCTTGTTTTAATTGGGAAGCTCCACCAAGTATCTAACGCATCTCTTTCTTCAAAGAATTTTCTTTTAGAGATAGATGAATTGCATTGGGAAAGTCAGCTGTGAGGGACCTCTCAAGAGTACTGAAGAGCAACGACGTCAGGCTGGAGACTAAGGTGTGCCTGATCCGGACTATAATCTTCGCAATTACATGCTACGCATCAGAGAGTTGTACAGTGAATAGGGTTGATAGAAAGAGAATTGATGCCTTTGAGCTGTGGTGCTGGAGAAGAGTGTTGAATATACCATGGACTGCTAGGAGAACAAACAGATTTGTCCTGCAGAAGGTGAAGCTGGAATGCTCCTTGGAGTCAAGAATTCTGAAGCGTCGTCTGACATACTTTGGGCATGTTGCAAGGAGGGACTGGTCCTTGGAGAGGGACATCATGTTTGATAGAGTGGAGGGGTGGCGAAGGAACGGAAGACCTTCGATGAGATGGATTGATTCTGTGACTGGAGCAGTGGGAATAAGTGTGTTTGAGATGGCTAGGTTGGCACAGGATAGAATGGCATTTAGAGTTCTTGTACATATATGGTCGCTATGAGTCGCAAACGAATCGATGGCACATAACAACGACAACAAGATATCTAAAAAAAAGAAGTCATACTGTTATATGTTACTATAGCTAAAAAAGCCTAAGAAAATTGTTACATTTATAAGAAATATGAGGTAAAAAGATGAAATCTTCGGATAAGCTTTAAATCTATACAAAGTACTAGGTTTTGGTACTCTCAAAAAGTGAAGGAACTTACTATATAGTACACAGAAATAATTTAATGCCTTGTCACAGAAGAAAGCTTTGTCAAATCTTATTCTATGCGAGAGCATCTAAAATGCCAGTCCATGGAGCAGATGTCTTTTATTATTATTATTATTTTTGTGAGTGTACCGTCAAATCAGATCTGACTGGTACAGGAGGAGATTGTCCCTCCTTCCCCGGCAAAGCATCTACTGGATTCAAACCATGCGACTCTGGGATTGTAGTTGCAGGACCTTGCCACTAGGCCACCAGAGCTCCCTTGCAGATGTCTTTTTTTATCTATCCATTTATGTGGTAGTTTTCATGAATTTCAGGTCGGATGTCACAGACAAAGCTCAAGAGACGTCATCCCTGTTCTGCCATATGTAGGTCTGGAGGACAGTCATCTTCTCCTGGGTCTTCCAGAGCACTTGCCAGTCTCGGCAGCACACTTCTATGCTTGTAGCAGCTGCTAAAAATGCCTTGCAACTGACTTGCCATGGCGCAGGCAATAAACTCTTAGCTTTCTACAAGGACATCTGACCCATGGCACAAGCATTTTTAGAAAGGCTGTAGGATGAGTGTTATCTAGGTCTTTGGATGGATTCACTTAGATTCATTTTACACTGTACACCCTAAGAAGTTTGCATTTCCAGCCAACATATGCCGAATCAGAATCTACATTTTTCCTGAGATCATCAGGTGAGCGATAAGATATTTTAAGAATCAAATGGCTATCTTGTATTTAGATTCAGAATAACTGGGGTAGAAATGAAACTTTCTCAGCAGGGAGCAGAATAGTAATGAGCCTGTTCTAAACCATGATCATATCTAAATTGCTTTCCAGCTACTGCATTCAGGATATTCTTAAACTTGGACATACCCAGATCTCTGTACTCTAAACTTCATTACAAAAAAAAAAAAATCTATGAAAGCCTACTGCCACTGAGTTGATTTCAACTCACAGCAATCTTCCATTAGGTTTTCAAGGCTGTAAATCTTTATGGGAGGAAAATGCCTTCTTTCTCCTGAGAAGCAGGTGACTTCTGGCCCTTCTGTGAGCAATCCAACACATAATGCACTAAAAGCTACCCGGGTTCCTCTTGAGCTTGAAGAGATTGCCCATCCTTCTCCCAGTGAGAAACTAGGTGGATTCAAGCCACCTGCCTTTTGGTTGGAAGTGCAACTCTACCCCCCGGGCCACCAGATAACTAATTAGGTTTATTTTCAAGTATCTCAATTTGTGCTTATTGTAATGGTACTACTTTCTTAGTTTCCTTCTCTGTGTTTTCTTTGTTACTGTAGAGGAATCACACTGCTTTTTGTATATTGATTCTGTATCCTGCCATTCTACTTAATTGGTCTACTAGGTCTAACAGATTTTTTTAAAGTTATTTTTCTTTTTTTTTTTAAATTATTGTTTGTATGTGTACCATCAAATCAGATCTGACTGGTACAGGAGGAGATTGTCTCTCCTTCTCCAGCAGAGCATCTGGTGGATTAGAACTGTGTACCTCTGGGATTTCTGTGTACCTCTGTAGCTTCTTGCCACTAGGCCACCAGAGCTCCCTCTAACAGGTTTTTTTGTTGAGTCCTTGGGGTTTTCTATATACACTATTATCATCTCCATAGAGTGATAGTTTTACCATACCCTTGCTGATCTGTATGACTCTTATTTCCTTCTCATTTCCTATTGCCCTAGAAAGTACTTTTAATACAGTACTGAAAAGGAGTGAAAGTGGACCTCCTTGTCTGATCCCTGTTCACAAAGGGAATGCCTTTAGTCTTTCCCCATTGAGAATGATGTTGGCTCTTGGTTTTGTGTATGTACTTTTCACAATGTTGAGGAGATTCTATTTCTATTTTGCTGAATGTTTTGTTTTGATCAGGAAGGGGTGTTGGATTTTGCCAAATGCCTTTTCTACATCAATTGCTAGGATCATGTGGTTCTTGTTATTTGTTTTAAAAATATGATGAATTAGGGAGTTCTTGTGCCCTAGTGGCAAGAAGCTGCACTGAAATCCCAAAGGCATGCAGTTTGAAGCTACAAGCTGCTCTGCAGGAGGATGGACAATCTCCTGCCTTGTGATTAACTGCCTCTGAAAACTCCCCGAAGGGTCAGCTATGGGTCAGTTCTGATTCTGTGGTACACAACAACAACAATATGGTGAATTATGTTGATTGTTTTTCTTCTGTTGACCCATCCTTACATACCTTTTACGAATCCCACTTGATCATGATAAAATTTTTTATGTGCTGTTGGACTCTATTGGTCAAGATTTTGTGAAGTATTTTGCATCTATATTTATGAGAGCCTGTAGTTTTCGATTTTGGTAATATCTTTGCCTGTTTTGGATATTAGGGTATATTTACTTCATAGGATGACTCTGGGAGTATTCCTTCTTTTATTGTCTTTTAAAATAATTTAACCCAAATTAGTGATAGATATTCTCTGAATGCTTGGTAAAATTCAGGCTTTTTATTTTGGTAGGAAAGTCTTTTTTATGATGTCTCAATTTCTTCTTTTGGAATGGGTTTGTTCAATTGTTCTACACCTGTCTGTGTCAATCTGAGTAAGACATGAGTTTCAGAGAATTTGTTCTTCCCTTCTAGGTTTACAAATTTATCAGAGTGTGGTTTTTCCTGCTATTCTGATATGATCTATTTAATTTCCTCTGGTTCTGTGGTGATGTCACCTCTATTATTTCTTAATTGAGTTATTTGTGTCTTTTCTCCTCTTCCCTTTTGTTAAGCTGGCCAATGGTTTGTTATTTTATTGACCCTTACAAAGAACCAGCTGCTGATCTTGTGGATGGTTTCATGTGTGTTTCTGTTTTCTATCTCATTGATTTCCTCTCTTTTCATTAGAATTTCCTTTCTTCTAGAGACTGTGGGGTTATATTGTTCTTTTTCTATTTGATGGAGGTTTTGGGTTAGGTCATTAACTTTCCTTCTTTCTTTTTTATATGTTTGCCGATTGCTATCAACTGCCCCCTAAGGACTGCCTTCGCTGCACCCCAGAGGTTTTTATATGTTATATTTTCATTTTTATTTTTTGAGGTATTTTTTATATCTCAAATTTTATTTCTTCTATAACCCACTCATGTTCTAGTACAAGTGGCTTTATAAGCTTTGTCCTCTTGTCATTAATTTTCAGTTTGATTGGGTTATGGTTTGAAAACATACTTTGTATTATTTGTTTTTTAATTTGCTGAGGTGTGTTTTGTGTCCTAATATATGATAATTTCTGGAGAATGTACCACATGTACTTGAGAAAAAATAGACTTAGATGGGTGCAGAATACATCCAGAATACCATATCCTGAATACATACACAAGAACAAGTTGGCTGATTGCATAGCTTAGATCTTCTACATCTTTGTGTTAAATTTCTTTTGTCACCTATCCTTTGGTGACAGGAATGTGTTAAAGTTTTCTACCACTATAGTGGTGCTATTTATTTCTCCAAGTCTATTAACCGTTGTTTTATGTATTTTGCAGGTCTATCATTTGGTGTGCAGATGTTGACCAAGATAATGTCTTCTTAGGCTATTATGTATTTAATCATTATAAGGTGCTCTTCCTTGAAATTTTTTTGGTTTTCATCCTGAAGCCTTTTTATCAGAGATTAATATTGCCATTCTTATTTTTTTTTAACAAATGCCATTTGCTTGATATTTTTTCCCCAGCCTTTGGTTTTTAGTAAATATTTCTCCTTGTTTCTTAGGTGTGTTTCTTGTAATCAACATTTAGATGAGTTTGGGGTTTGTTTGGGGTTTTTTTTATGCATTCTGTTACTCCTTTTTCTCTTAACTGGTGCATTTGAACCATTCCTATTAAGTGTGATAATTGACAGACCAGGTTACATCATTGCTATTTTTCTATGTTTCTGGTTACTATGGTCCATCCAGTATGAATGACTTTGATATCTTTGTGTAAAAGACTTTCCTTAGAATTTCTTGTAGGGTTGGTCTTGTTTTCACAAATTCCTTAAGTTTCTGCTTTGCTGAAAATAAACTAATTTTTCCATCATATTTGATGAACAGTTTTGCTGGGTACAGGACACTTGACGGGCAATTGTTTTCTTTCAACCTTCTATATATGCCATCCCATTGTCTTGTTGCTCTCATAGTTTCTGTTGAGAAATCAGAACTTAATGTAGAGGGCAACGCAGCGCGAGGGCGACGCAGCGCGAGGGCGAGGCC
>NW_006400036.1:1286426-1304805 GCF_000299155.1 Elephantulus edwardii
CTGTCATCACAGGAGACTAGAGCGAGGGCTGCATGGTGGAGGGGACCTGGGGGAGGGTTTGTAAAACAATGAAAGAATCTTTTCTTTTACTTTTCCATAAAAAAAAACAAAAACAAAAAAAACCAAAAAACCTAGGTACAGAACTATGTATACCTTTTGACAGTTTGTATACATTTTTGATGATGTGATTGTTTTGTTTCGGGGTTTTTTTAATGTTGATTTAAGACTAAAATGTTTAAAAGCATGGTAATAAATTAATTTCTTTGCATAAAAAAAGAACTTAATGTAATTGTTTCACCTTTGTAGGTGACTATTTTTCTCATGCTGCTGTTAGTATTCTAGACTTGTATTTGATTTTGGAGAGTTTGACTATGATACGCTTTGATATTTTTCTTTTGGGTCTATTCTTTCTCTGGTATATTCACTTTATTGTTGTTGTTATGTGTCATCCAGTCACTTGTGACTCATAGTGACCCTATGTACAAGAGTCCTAAGCCCTGCTCTATCCTGTGCCAACCTTATTGTCTCTGACACACCTACTCCCATTACCCCAGCCACTGAATCAATCCATCTCATTGAGGGTCTTCCTCTTTTGTACTGTCCTTCCACACTACCAAACATGATGTCCCTCTCCAAGGACCAGTCCCTCCTTGTAATATGCCCAAAGTATATCAGACAAAGCTTCAGAATCCTTGCCTCCAAGGAACATCCTGGTTTTACCCTCTCCAGGACAAACCTGTTAATTCTCCTAGCAGTCCATGGTATATTCAACACTCTTCTCCAGCACCACAGCTCAAAGGCATCAGTAGTACTAGGTATCATCCCTAGTCATGCTCTCCGATGCATTGCATACAATAGTGAAGACTATGGTGCATATTAGTCTCCAGCCTGACGTCATTGCTCTTTAGTACTCTGGAGAGGTCCCTGACAGCTGACTTTCCCAATGCAATTTGTCTCTTGATTTCCTGGGTGCTGGTATCAAGAGCGTTGATTGTGGAGGCAAGCAAACTAAAGCTGTTAACAATCTCAATCTCTTCACCATCTATCATGATGCTGCAAATTGGCCCCGTGGTGAAAATCTTTGTTTTCTTGATGTTGAGCTTCAATCCATAATGAAGGCTGCAGTCCTTTACCTTCTGCAGCAAGCGCTTCAGGTCCTCCTCCGTTTCAGCAAGCAGGGATGTGTCATCTGCATAATGCAGGTTGTTGATGAATCTTCCTTCAGTCCTGATGCCACATTTCTCCTCGTACAGCCCAAGTATCTCGGATGATCTGTTCTGCATACTTTGAAAAGGTATGGAGACAGAATACATCTGTGGTGGACACCGTCCCTGATTTTGAACCATACAGTGTCTCCTTCCTGTTCTGACAACTGCCTCTTAGTTCAAGTATAGGTTTTGCATAAGCACAATCAAATGTTCTAGGATTCCCATTCTTCTCAGAGTCAGCCACAGTTTTTTTGTGATCCACACAGTCAAAAGCATTTGCATAATCAATGAGATACAGATAGACATTCCTCTGGTGCTCTCTTCTTTCAGCTAAGATCTATCTAACATTAGCTATAATATCCCTACTTCCACAGCCTCTCCTAAACCCAGCTTGCACATTTGGCAATTCTCTGTGGATATGTTGCTCCAGTCATTTTTGGATAATTTTCAGCATAATCTTGCTTGCATGTGATATTAATGATATTGTTCAATAATTTCCACGTTCTGTCAAGTCACCTTTTTTTGGAATGGGAACAAAAATAGTCTCTTCCAGTCAGTTGGCCAGCTGACTGTCCTCCATATTTCTTGGCACAACTTAGTGAGCACATCCAGGGCAGCGCCTGTTTGTTGAAATAAGTCAATTGGTATGTCATCAATTCCTGGAGCCTTGTTTTTTGCCAATTCTTTCAGAGCAGCTTGATCTTCATCACCACAGACTCTTGCTCATACGTTGGTTCATAGAATTCTTCTGTGTCAGCCAATTCCTTCTGGTACAGTGACTCTGTATACTCCTTCCATCTTCTTTTAATGCTTCTTGGATCATTAAACATTCTGCCCAAAGCATCCTTAAGTTTTGCCACTTGTCGCTTGAATTGTTCAATTCCTTCAGCTTAAAAAATGCTGAGCAAGATCAGACTTTTCTATTGACTCCATCTTTTCGCATATTTCATTATAATACCTTGCTTTGTCTTCCTGAGCTGCCCTTTGAAATTTTCTATTCAGCTCCTTAATTTCTTGATTTTCTCCTTTAGCTTTGGCTTCTCAACACTCTAATGCAATATTTGGAGTCTCATCTGACAACCGACTTGGTCTTTTCTTCCTTTTCTGCCTTTGTAATGACCTTTTGCATTCTTCATGGACGATATTCTTGATATCCTTCCACACCTCATTTGGTCTTTGCTCATTGGTGTTCAAGGCCTCAAATCTGTTCCTGAGATATTTTTAAAATTTGAGTAGGATAGACTTAAGGTCAAATTTTGGTACCTGTGGATTTGATTTAATTTTCTTCAACTTCATCTTAAACTTGCATATGAGTAGTTGGGATGTGTTCCACAATCAGCACCTGGCCTGGTTTTCACAGCTGATATTGAGCTTCTCCAGCAATGTGTATAGCCTGTGTTTGTGTTTCTTATAAGACGTATTTACAATGAATAAATCATTCAATGTACATAATTCTGTCATTCTATCTCCAGCCTCATTTCTGTCACCAAGTCCATGTTTTCCAACTACTGATCCCTCTTCCCTGCTCCCAACTTTTGCATCCCAGTCACCCATTATTATCAATGCATATTGATTGCATGTTTGATAGATTTCTGACTGCAAAAGTTCATAGAAAGCTATTTCCTCCTCTTTGGTTCTAGTTGTTGGTGTATATATTTCAATGATACTGGTATTCACTGGACTTCATTGTATGAGTTTGGATATTATCTTGTCACGTTGTATTTCAGATTCACTTTATTACTGATTCCATTTTTTTTCTTCCATCATTTATACCTTCTTCCATAGCTGTTTGTTTGACTCTATGTAAATATATACCTCTATTTCCCTGACTCTGGGTTATTCATTGGGTCTATAATATGCTTTACATTTTTTTGGAGAAGGCTTTGTTTTTCCACAATGTTGGAAGCTTCCTGCTGCTTTCTTTACATTATGTGAAGGGTTTTTTTGGTATGTGTGATTCTGTTTCTACTGTGTCTGTGTATGTTGTTGATAGTCTTTATCTTTATGGTAATATTGGTTAGTTCCTTACTTAAAATGTTCAATCTATGGGTGTTGGCAACTCACTTTACCAGAAGTACTTTCTGGGCTTATGGAGTGGGAAAATTTGCCTTTCCTAAAGTCCTTGAATTCCTCTCTGGTCAGCAATGCAGCCTTGCGGGAACCTCACATTTTTGCAGTTCCTTCTCCTAAAGTATATTGTTCTCTCTTTTGTCTGTGGAGTGATGTGCAACACAGTGCTTCAACTTAATCAGTTTCTGTCTAGGAAACTTTGAAGGCAGCTCTCTCTCTAGCACCTAGTCTGGCTGTGAAAGTTCCAGCTGTCTCTGATGTGATTGTAGCCCCTTCTCCAAAATGCTATTGTCCTCTTTGGTCCCTGGGAAGGCCCCATGGCAGCAAGGATCCGTTTGCCTCTATAGATTCAAATCTCACACCATACACAAAAATCAACTCAAGGTGGATCAGAGACCTAGGGGAAAACCCTAAAACTATAGTGATTGTGAGAGATAAAATGCGACCAAACTTAGAAGGCCTAGCCTATGGTAAAATAGGATGGTAAATTTAGCCAGGAAAGTTGAGTGAGGCATTCTAAAGATTAATTATTTGTGCATATAAAAAACTTTTTTCAATAGGATTAAAACAAAACCTATTGACTGAAAAAAAAAATACTTGGCAATGCCATTTTAGAGAAGGGCCTCATAGCAAAAGTTTACAGAATCCTACAAGGTTTCCACAGTCAAAGACTGATAACTTAATCACAAGATGGGAAAAAGACATGGAAAGACTTTTCACAGATGAAGACATTCGAATGACCAACAGAAGAAATGGTCAAAAACACTGTCAATTAAAACCACCATCTCAACCCAGTAGCAGTGGCAAAGTTTAGCAGGACAGAAAACAGTAAATGTTGGAAAGGATTTAAAGAAATTGGAAGTCTTATACACTATTGGTGAGACTGTAAAATGTAGAATCTCTTAGGAAGCAGGTTTTTTTTAAATTAATACAGTTTAACCTGATTTTTAAAAATCAGAATTCTAAGATGCTCTGCTGGAGAAGGAGGGGCAATCTCCTCCTGTACCAGTCAGATGTGATTTGACGGTATACACACACATACACACAAAAAATAATAATAAAATTTAAAAAAACGGGGGAGCTCTGGTGGCCTAGTGGCAAGAAGCTGCACTGCAATCCCAGAGGAACACGGTTCGAATCCACCAGATGCTCTGCCGGAGAAGGAGGCGCAATATCCTCCTGTACCAGTCAGATCTGATTTGACGGTACACACACACAAAATAAAAAAAAAAAAATTTAAAAAAACACAAAAATCAGACTTCTAAGCATGTTTAAGAATTGGTGAAATCCGAAAAATATTTCTAATACCTACTACCTGGAGAAAGGATGAAAGTCACATAAGCGTTTAGGTCTTTCATGCATAGAGTTGCTATGACCCGATGGTGCTTAACAACAACTACTACCCAAGAGAAATATTTACTTCATGTGATCTTAATGGCATATAATATCACAAGTTCTCTAGAAATTAGATTTTAGGTCCACAGTTCCTTAGAATGTGGTAACAGCGCAACTTCTGAAAGAGCTTAGAAATGACACCTGTGGATTGCTAGGGACGTTCAGTTTAAGATGTAGTTGTTGAGAAGATAATAAGTTTCTTAGGAAAATAAACCTTCATGATAAATTACAAGTCCTTTACTCCAATTGCTCTGAGCTATTTCATCAACACCAGTAGTGAAACCAGACACAGTGCCTGAGGGAACTTAGAAGACTCTTTATCCCTAAAAGTACACTTGTAACTCCCTCCTGGTCACCTCCGGTCACTGTGCCCCAGAGAGGGTGGGCTCCTCCAGGTCCAGGTGCTGGGCTAGGTGGGTGGTCTCCACATCGATTGGACTCTCCAGGTAGGCAGTCCCTGCACAAGGTTTACCAGTCACTGGATCTATGACTTTGCCGACCTTGAAAATAATCTCTGCCAGTTCATGTTTCACATGCTTGGAGCGTGCCACAGGCAGGGCTCTGAGAAGCACAATATCCCCGACAGTGCACTGCTGGAGGGCGTCATGAGCAAAGTAGGTCTTCCGCTTATTATAATACTTCAACAGATAGGGATTTAGAACAAGCCTGGTGGCTCTGACTTTGGCCATCTTCTGCATGGCTGTTCCAATCACCTTTCCCACCACCCACTTGGCATGGACTGAAGAACGAACTATCGACATGGTGTGGCTCTGATGACCTCGGCTTTACGGAACCACACGGTGCGGAAGGAAGCAGTTTTGCATGTTCTAAAAAAGCTGAGCTTAGAAATCCATTCTTGCTTATAATCCCTGCTAGAACTGATACTATCTATTTTGTGGAATATTGTTAATCATTTGAAGATTTTGCTTAAGAGCTGTATTTGTGCTCAATAAAATCACTTAAAATTTTAAAAAAATCCATTCTTGTTATGTGCCTTTGAATTGCCTGTGACTCACAGCAACCCTATGCACAATAGCTCTGAACTTTGTCCTATCATGAGCAAATCTCACTGTCTCCCAACTCACCTGTCCATATTTCCCCTGTCACTGTGTCAGCCCATCTCATCCAGGGTCTTCCTCTCCTGCATTGTCCCTCCACTCTTCCAAGCATGATATCCTTCTCCATGGACTGGTCTATCCTGGCAACATGCCCAAATTATTTGAGAAGGAGTTTGAAAATCCTTGCGTCCAGAGATCAACTTGGTTTCACTCTCTTCAGGACAGACCTATTTATTCTCTTGACAGTCCACAATATATTCAGTACTCTTCTCCTGCAGTACAATTCAAGGGCATCAATTCTTCATCTATCATCCTTAGTCATGATCCAGTTCTATAATGCATAGCAAGTAACTGTGAAGACCTGGATCAGGTGCTCCTTAATATCTAGATTGACATCTTGGTTCTTCAGTGCTCTAGAGAGGCATCTGACAGTAGACTTTCCTAATCCAGTTTGTCTTTTGATTTCCTAGCTGCTGGTACCAAGAATGTCGATTGTGGATGTAAGCAAAATGTAATTGTTAACTGTCTTGTCCATATATCATGGTGTTGCTAATTGACCCAGTGATGGGAATCTTTGTTTTCTTGATTTTAAGCTTCAACCCATATTGAAGACTGCAGTTTCTGATCTTGTTCGTCAGGTACTTCAGGTGCTTCTCAGATTGGCATGTAAGGCTGTGTCATCTACATATTGCAAGTTATTGATGAGTCTTCCTCCAATTCTGATGCCACATTCATCCTCATAAAGACTAGCCTCCTGTATGATCTGTTAAACATATAGCTTGAAAAAATATGGAGACAGAATACATCCCTGATGCACTCCTTTCCTGATTTTTAACCATGCAGTGTGCTTCCTTGCTTTGTTCTGATGACTGCTTCTGGTCCAAGTATAGGTTGCTGTTGAACACAATCAAGTGTTATGATCCTACTATTCCACCGTTAGGAATATAGTCCAAGGAATAGAACTGAGACACAAATAAAGATTTGTACACTGATGTTTATGGCAGCATTATTTAAAATTGCAAGAATATGGAAACAGCCCAAATATAAAAAACAAATTAATGAATTGAGAAATTGTGGTACATTCAAACAATGGAATAATTTGCAGCACTCATGAGTAACTATTTTGTAAAATACTATAATAACATGAGAGACATTGGGGAACATTATGCTGAGTGAACTAACACAGCCTCATGTGGAGAAATACTGGATAAGACTGTGTTTATTGTAAAAAATAAAAAGGATTTTTTTACATCTTTCTTATTGCCAGTGATATTGAGCATTTCTTCATGTGTCTATTTGCCATCTGAATATCTTCCTCTGTGAAAAGTTTTTCCATGTCTTCCCCCCCCATTTTGTAATTGTGTTATCAGTCTTTTTCTTGTGGAGGCCGTTATTGTTGTTATGTATCATAAAGTTGAGTACAACTCATAGCGATCCTATAAACAAAAGATCTGAACCCTGTACTATCCTATGCCATCCTTACACTTCCATGTGTGAATCACACTTTCTATGGTCTGAATCAGATGCACTTTAGTCTTCAAACTGACATTATTATTCCTTAATAATTTGGAGAGGTCCCTAACTGTAGATTTTCCCAGGACAATGCATCTCATTTCCTGACTGCTGATACCAAGGGTGTTAACAATTCCTGACAAACAAGAGTTCATTGCAGCGTTACCTTGTCAATCCACCTGACGAGGGTCTTCCTCTTCTTTGCCAATCCTCCACCCTTCCCATCATCATGTCCTTCTTCAAGGAATAGCATCTCCTAGCAACATGTCCAAAGTATGTGAGGCCAATCTTCCTCACACTTGCCTCCAAAGAGCAGTCTGGCTGCACCCTCTCTAAGACATAGCTGTTTGTTATCTTGGCCATCCATGGAA
Organism: Elephantulus edwardii; assembly: GCF_000299155.1. NCBI lineage: Eukaryota > Metazoa > Chordata > Mammalia > Macroscelidea > Macroscelididae > Elephantulus > Elephantulus edwardii. Next base: position 1,294,041 of record NW_006400036.1, read on the forward strand.
TGTTCAATACTCTTCTCCAATACCAGAGTTCAAAGACATCAATTCTTTTCCTGTCATCCTTATTTGTTGTCCAGTGCTCATATATATAGTAAGTAATCAGAAAGACTGTGGCCTGAGCCAGACACACCTTAGTCTTCAAACTGATATCATTAATCCTCAATAATTTGGAGTGGTCCGTAACTGCAGATTTTTCCAGTACAGTGCATCTCATTTTCTGACTGCTGATACTAAGGGTGTTAATCGTGGATCCAATCAAGATGAAGCTGTTGACAGTTTCAATCTCCTCTCCATCCATCATGATGCTGCCTATTGGTCTAGTGGTAAGAATCTTTGTTTTCCTGACAATGAGATGCAACCCATACCAAAGCCTGCATTCCTTGTTCTTCTGCAACAAGTGCTTCAAGTCCTTCTCACTCTCAGCCATCAAGGTTGTATCATCTGCAGGTTATTGATGAGTCTCCCTCCAATCCTGATGTCACACATCTCATTTAGTCCAGCTTCTTGGATAATTTTCTCAGATTGAATAGACATGAATAGGCCTTTGAAAACCCTCTGAACACTAAACAAAGAGGAGGCCCTATCGGATTCTGTAAACTTTTGCTATGAGACCCTTGTCTGAAATGGTATTAACAAATGTTTGTTCCCAGTCAGTAGGTTTCCTTTTCACCCTGTTGGAAAAAGTTTTTGATGTGCACAGGGATTTAATCTTTAGAAGGTCCCATTAATTAATTTTATCCTCTCCAGATTTCTGCATTTCTGGCTGTATTAGGTAATCTCTTAGACTTGGCCATATGAGCTTGACCCCAATTTGTCTCTGATGAAATTTATGGTTTTAGGCTTTACTCCCAGGTCTACGATCCACCTTGACATATAATCTTGCTCCAGCAGAAGTGTCAAAGTTTAACAGGACAGAAAGTAATAAATGTCGGAGAGGATGTGGCGAGATAGGAACTCTTATACATTGTTGGTAGGATTGTAAAATGGAACAACTACTCTGGAAGACAGTGTTTCCTAAAAAAAAAAAACCAAAAAAACTGAACATAGAAATTCCACATAACCCAAGTATTTCACTGCTTGGAATATAGCCCTAGAAAATGAGAACTGAGGCAAATGGAGACTTGTACATCAATGTGCCTAGCAGGGTTATTCACTATCGCAAGAACATGGAAACAACCCAAATGTCCAACCACAACACAATGTTGTTGTTGTTGTTGTCATGTGCCGTCGAGTCATTTGCGACTCATAGCGACCCTATGTACAACAGCCTAAACCCTGATCTATCCTGTGCCAGTCACACTGCCTCTGACACACCCATCCCGATTACCCCAGTCACTGATTCAATCCATCTCATAGAGGGTCTTCCCCTCTTGCACCGTCCCTCCACACTCCCAAGCATGATGTCCCTCTCCAAGGACCTGTCCATCCTTGCAACATGCCCAAAGTATGTCAGATGAAGCCCCGGAATTCTTGCCTCCAAGGAGTAGCTTGGTTTAACCCTCTCAAGGATGAATCTGTTTGTTTTCTTGGCAGTCCATGGTACATTCAATACTCTTCTCCAGCACCACAGCTCAAAGGCATCAATTCTCCTTCTATCCTCCCTAGTCATTGTCCAACTCTCTGATGCATAACAAGCGATTGCAAAAACCATGGCCTGTATCAGGTGCACCTTAATCTCCAGAGAGACACAGTTGCTCTTGAGTACTTTAGAGAGGTCCCTAACAGCAGACTTTCCCATTGCAATATGTTTTTTTATTTCCTGGCTGCTAGTGCCAAGAGTGTTGACCGTGGAGCTGAGCAAACTGAAGCTGTGAACAATCTCAATCTCTTCGCCATCCATCCTGATGCTACCAATTGGTCCAGTGGTGAGAATCTTTGTCTTCTTGACATTGAGCCTCAGTGCATACTGAAGGCTGCAGTCCTTGACCCTCTGCAGCAAGTGCATGAGGTCCTCCTCAGTTTCAGCAAGCAGGGTTGTGTCATCTGCATAACACAGATTGTTAATAGATCTTCCACCAATCCTGACGCCACACTTCTCCTCATAGAGCCCAGACTCTCATATAATCTGCTCTGCATACAGGTTGAAAAAGTATGGAAATTGGACACATCCCTGGTGTACACCCTTCTCAATTTTGAACCATGTGGTGCTACCCTGCTCTGTTCTGACAACTGCCTCTTGGTCCAAGTATAGGTTTCACATTGGCATGATTAAATGTTCTGGGATTCCCATTCTCCTCAGAGTCAGCCACAGTTTGTTATGATCCACACAGTCAAATGCCTTTGCATAGTCAATGAAACACAGACATTCTTCTGGTATTCCCTGCTTTCACAACACAATAGATTGAGAAATTATGTTACATTCACATTATGAAATACTATGCAGCATGTAGAAGCAATGATTTTGAAAATTATTACCTAACTTGACAGGGAGTGGAGAGCATTATGCTAAGTGAAATAACTCAGTCCCATAAGAACAAATACAGTATAAGACCATCATTGTAGAAATAGATAACTAGTAAAATGTGTATGACAATCTAAGTGGGAATGGGGGGGAGCAGAGTGGTGGGGATGGGCAGGGGGAGTAATCATGGGTTTGCACCGTTTGATGGGGGGACGGGGAGATGGAGGGGGATCTGGTGTGAAAAACAATGTATACACACTTTGTAAGTAAACCAGTATAAAAGAAAAGTGTTGTTTTAAAAAAGAATGTAATCTAAAGAATGTAATCAAAGCAAAAGAACTCTGTCCTAAGTGTCTGTCTAATGGGTGTGTGTGTTTGTGTATGTGTGTATGTGCAAAACCTTGACTCACTGCTGATGTTGCTTTCTGATAAATATGTAGTAATGGAAACAGGGAATGTCAGCAAATAAGAAAATACACAGTAAAAGACATCATTAAACCCAGTTAATTTCTTTTACTGCTTATGCAATGAGAAACTTCTCAATAAAGCTATGAAGATGTACAGGTCAGGAAGATAGTAAACTCTGAGTTCCTCTCCTCTTATCTGTTGATTAACTCAAGCTTTTAATAGTTCATTCTGTCACCCGACACTTTTTTGGAGTCCAGAGAAGTGCAACATATTTTGATCCCAATGCGAAGAACAATCTGGACCATGCAGAATGAAAAATGAAACAGTCCAGAATTCTCAATCTAAGTAAGAGATAGTACCAATGAGCACCTCCTCCTGTAGGCAATTATTTATAAGGAGATTTTCAGGATGGGGCAAAAGTTGACTAAAGAGCAGGGAATATATTATAAGACCATTCAACAGCCCTTTCCCCCCATCCCCTTACACTAGTTCATTTACAAAATTTGAATTCTTTTTTTTTTCTCACACTGGATTCTTTCAATTTCCCTCACCCCCTCACCCATCAAATTGTACAACTCCATGATTAATCCGACCCCGGAGCCCCACACATCCTCATCCTTCTGGTTCAATAGCTCTTGAAAGCCAGCTGGCTTATCAAGGTACTTCATCTTGTGGCCTCATGCTGTCACTTCACTCTGACTTTCAGATAGTGTTTTTCTTTCCTCTGGAACTCTAGCCAGAGATCCCTGGGTTTACTCACATAAAGTTCTCTTACAGTTAGTGTTTCTCTGAGTAGTGATGCACTCTTTCAGTTTCTTTTTCCACTGTCACTCCAAATAAACTATCTTCCTCTGTGTGTGTAGTGGGAAGTGGGGTTGCAGGAAGCATTAGTAACTTTTAGACACAACCTTCTAAATTAAGTGCCTACATATATAAGTAGCTCCTTAACACTACAAACTGGGGTTGTCTAGCTGGATCTAAAAATTAATATACCTTTCTTTAGAAGTCTGAAGTGAAGAGTGTAGTTTGCAACAATCCTGCATGGGAGGCTCTGCCTTCTTTACAGCAACTTCAGGATTCAACATCATCAGTACTGAGGACTGCTACTGCCATAGAATGTCCAAAGAAAAAACCTGATCACCAATAACAAAAAAGGCTAGGCCATAAGAAAGCAAAGTGTGGTGTGCAGACCATCCTAAAACAAGGTGTGTGGTTGACTACCTTCAAGGCTAGCCACATCAGCAAACTTCTACACTAGAAATAACAGGAGCGTTAGCAGAGTCCAGATGATGAGGTCCAGAAAATTATATTGTCCTTGCAAATGGGAATCATCATGCCCCATGCTACCAACTGAACCCCAGGTTGCTATTGTAATGTAATCAAGTTCTTCCTTAATGCAAAAGTAGTTTTCAGGTAGCTCTGGTGGCCTAGTGGCAACAAGCTGCACTGCAATTGCAAAGGTGCGCAGTTCAAATCCACTAGATACTCTGCTGAAGGAGGGGCAATGTCCTCCTGTACCAGTTGGACCTGACTCAATGGTATACACAAGAAGAAAAAACAAAAAACCCCACAAACAACTTTTAAAAAAGTAGTTTTTCTTTTAAGACCTTATTCCTGTGGAAAGTGTAAACATAAAGAAAGAATAACTTCTTTCTTTTAAGAAAACAAAAATTTTGGCCTTGTGGCTTTTTTGTAAAATTCAACATAGCCCTTATCTTGTAGCCTTTTGTTTATATGACTGAGTGTCCACATCAGACTCTGCAAGGACAAAATTTACTTGTTATATTAAGTATCTACATTATCTTAGGTGAAAGAAACTTCTTGTTGCTGTTAGGTGCCATTGGGTCAAGTATAAATCACAGAGACCCTGTGAACAAAATATCTGAACCCTGTTCTATCTTGCACCATCCTCACACTTCCTGACACATAAGAGCCAATTGCAGCAGTTACTGTTTCAATCTTTCTCTCCTTCTCTGACCCTCCACCCTTCCCAGCATCATGCTCTTCTCCAAGGAAGAGAACCTCCTAGCAACACGCCCAAAGTATGGGATGCAAGGACTCATCATTCTTGCCTCCGAGGAGCACTCTGGCTGCACTCTCTCCAAGACATAGGCATTTGTTCTCTTGGGACGTTCAGCGCTCTCTCCAAGATCATAGCTCAAAGTTGTCAGTTCTTTTCCTGTCATCCTCAGGTAAAATGTATCCTCTATGTTCTCAGAAATCAGAAATCTCAGTAATCAGAAAGACTATGGCCTGGCTCAGATGCACTATAGTCTTTAAACTGACATTATTACTTCTCAATAATTTGGAGAAGTCCCTAACTTCGTATTTTCCCAGTGCAATGCATCTCCTTATTTCCTGGCTGATGGTACCAAGGGTGCTAATTGTGGATCCAAGCAAGATGAAGCTGTTGACAGTTTCAGTCTCCTCTCCATCCATCATGATGCTGCCTATCGGTCCAGCGGTAAGAATGTTTGGTTTCCTGACATTGAGATGCAATCCGTACCAAAGGTTTCATTCTTTGATCCTTTGCAACAAGTGCTTCAGGTCACCCTCTCTTTCAGCAATTAAGGTTGTGCTATCTGCATAATGTAGGTTGTTGGTGAGTCTCCCTACAATCCTGATGCCACACTCCTCCTCAGAGAGTACAGCTTCCCGGATAATTTGCTCAAACATACGGATTGAATAAGTATGGAAAGAGAATACAACCCTGACACACTCCTTTCCTGACTCCAAATCTATGCAGCATTCACCTGCTCCATTCACACAACAGACTCCCAGTTTAGGTATAGGGTCCGCATGAATCACTCTGCGATTCCCATTCTTTTCAATGTCAACCACAACTTGTTATGATCTGTGCAGTCAAATACCTTTACATAGTCAATAAAACACAAATAGATATTCCTCTGGTATTCCTTACTTTCAGCCAGGAAAGAAACTAGAAAAAGAAAATCTCAAGAAGAGTTAAGCATAATTTACTCCAATGGTATGGGGCACCATTGTGACAAAGAAAGCCAAAACTAATAACATTAGTAAATAGCAAAAGGTATGAAAAAAGGAAATACCTTTGTAACTCAAGTCCAGTTTATTCTCACATAAAAAATAAACCAATGGCCATTCTGGGACTGTGCCAGGAATATCTGCAGTGCTGTATGGTTGCTAAAGAGTTGACTCTATTTTCTGCTGTCTGTTAGTTTCATTTTATTGCTTGTTGCTTTTGTTGTTTTGTGGGGTTTTTTTGTTGTTTTTGTTTGGGGGGGTGCCATTGAATTGAGTTTGACCCAAAGACCTGTCCTATCAAGAGTCTTCCTCTCCTTCACCAACCCTCTACCTTTCCAAGCATCATATCCCTCTCCAAGGAATAGCCCTTCCTAGCAATATGCCCAAACTATGTGAGGTGAAGCCTCACCATCCTTGCCTCTAAAGAGCACTCTGGCTTCACCCTCTCCAAGACATATTTTTTTTGTTCTTTCGGCAGTACATAAGATGTCCAATACTCTTCTCCAGTACCACAGTTCAAAGACATTGATTAGTTTTCTGTCATCCTTATTTATTGTCCAATTCTCAGATCAAAAACAGTACGGCCTGAATCAGACACACATTTGTTTCATTGTACGGATGCCATTATGTTCACTATTGAAGAGATTTCTGTTATCAGATTTTTTTAAATTTAGTTTATTTTTCATTTCAATGAACATCTAAAGAGATTTTGGAATTCCATTCATTCATTGTTGCACCCTTCTCCCCGCACACCCCCCCCACTGCCCCCCCCCGTTTGCTCCTCTCCTTGAAAAGCAAAAGAAAAACTCCCTCATTGGTACACAAACCCCCCGCACCTCCCCAAACCCCACCCCCCACCCCCAAATAGAATCTACTCTGCAACCCTCATTGCGTACTCCTATGATCAGATTTTTTTAATGCTCTTATTATCCGCCTACAAAGAAAAAGAAAACCATAAATCTCTAGAAGTTTCAGGAACCAAAAGTCTCCAGAATTATGTTGAAAAACTCATAAAGGTTGTGTAGGTAATTAAGTGAAACTTGTTTGTTGCTTGAAGCCAAAGTGCAAACTTGTTCCATTAGTAAGTGGAGAAGAAACTGTGAATGTTTGTCAGAGTTGACTAAACACTTGTAGAAAGCATGAGAAAGTGTGTGCAAATCTGTGAATGAGTATAAATATAAAAAGAATGGTACATTTTTGGAAACAAAAAACAAAGTAGTTTGGTCTTAAAATAGAAGGTCTATTTTTTTTCCCCAGTAAGAGTGACTGGAAAGTGAGAGCAAGTGACTAAAAAGTAAGAGTGAATAAATAGAAAGTGAGATTCAGTTGAGTATAAAGTATAAAAGTAAGTAAAGTGTAAAAGAAAGTGAATAAAGAGTAAGGCGATTTTAAGTAATGATATACTGTTCTCTTTAGTTTTTAAAATAAGAAAATCCATTTTGCCAACTGCCAATCATGTTGGACTGAGCTAATCTGTTCTTCTTTCTGAATCTATTAAGGTAAATAATTAACAATAAAACTTGTAAAGGCAAAAAAAAAAAAAAAAGAAAATCCAAGCAAATGAAGTTTACTCTTCCCCCTTTTTTCTTTTCTATTAGTTTATTTACAAAATTCTTTCAATTTCTCTCACCCCATACCCCTACATAAAATTGTACAGCCCGATGATTAATCCCCCCTCACCAGGCCTTCCTCAAAAATCTAAACACAGAAATTGCATATGACCCAGCTATTCCACTACTCGGAATATACCCTGAGAATAGGGGAACTCAGGCACAAATTGAGATTTGAACAGCAGTGTTCATAGCGACATTATTCACCATCTCAAGAACATGGAAACAGCCCAAATGTCCAACCACAAATTAATGGATTGAGAAATTACGGTACAGCCACACAATCTAATATTATGCAGCACACAGGAGCAATGATTTTGTAAATTATTACCTAACTTGGGAGGTACTGGAGAGCATTATGCTGAGTGAACTAACTCAGTCTCACAAGGATAAATGTTGTATAAAATCATTATTGTAGAATAAGTATAAGGATCCAAGAGGGATGGGAGAGTCTGGAAGCAGAGGGATGTGGATCTCAAGTTAACTCTTGAAACATTCATCTTACCTTAAAACACTCTTTAAAAATCAAGACATATAATTATTATAATCTTTGCAACATGATTTCAAAATTTACTTCATCCAGACTAAACTACTTCGAGCAGAAAATTATACTAATTCAAAAAAAAGTGCAAAGAATCTGCACATGGAACCTCATATAAGCTCCCAGATCTTCTGTGGACCTTTGAATCAGTCTTTTCCCAAATAACTCCAATTGCTGTTCACAAACTACAACCCTCCTAGTAGGAAGTAGATAGATTGGTCAACATCCCCACTTCTCTAGTAGCTGTTAAATTTCCTGTCCTAAACGGAAGATTGAAATTAACAAGAATGTTAGGGAGGAGGCTAAGAGCAAGGTCACTGGAGAGAGGAAGGGGAGTTGCAAGGCCTAGAGCTGGGAAAAGTCTTGCACTATCCTGCCTCACCAGAAAAAATTAAATTATTAGAGTTTTTGTTACATGCCATCAAGTTGCCTGAGACTCACAGTGACCCTGTGTCCAATCTTGTTCTGAACCTTGAGTCAATCTTACTGTCTCCAACACACCTACCCCCATCACCCTAGTTAGTGTGTCAATCCAACCCATCCAGGGTCTATCCCTCCACCCTTCCAAGCATGACGTCCTTTTCTAAGAAATGGTTCCTCCTGGCAACATGGCCAACAAGTATGTGACATGGAGTTTCAAAATCCTAGCCTCCAAGGAGCAACCTGGTTTCACTTTCTCCAGGACAGATGGGTTTGTTCTCTTGGCAGTCCATGGTAGGTTCAATACACTTCTCCAGCACCAGAACTCAAAGGCATTATTTTTCTTTTAACATCCTTAGTTATTTTTCTCTCTCTGATGCATAAGAAGTAATTGAAAAGGCCATGGCCTGGATCAGGCACACCTTAGTTTCTAGACTGACATCGCTGTTCTTTAGCACTCTGGAGAGGTCCCTGACAGCCAATTTCCCATTATAATTCATCTTTCGATTTCCTGACTGCTGATGCCAAGAGTGTTGATTGTGGAACCAAGTAGATTCTTGCATTTATTTAAGTATACTCTTCTTAGACAATTAAGTTTGAATACTAATGTGATAGAGAAGGCACTCAAAGACTACTAGAAGTAATGACCCCTTAATTATAAGGCATCTGTTCTGCCTAAATTCTGTTGCTTAGGTTACTTTATCAAATATATACCCTACCGGTACTCAAAACTACTGTATGAATGAAAGAATATCTTTTATACCCTGAGGAATCTGTAAAAGAAAAATAAAAAGGGGAGATGTAGAAGTTAAACTGACCAAGGCAGGAGCTGCCAGGATTAAAAGAATGTAATATAAAGAATGTAATCAGGGCAAAAGAACACTCTGCCATAAGCATCTATGTTTACAAGACTAGAGAACTCTGCTTTATGGATGTGTGTGTGTTCATGGAAAACCTTTTATCCCCCCTGAGCTGCCTTCTGATGAAGATGTTGTTATGGAAACAGGGAAGGTCAATAAATAAGAAAGAGTAAACAACATCTTGGAGCCCAGTCAACATACTTTACTGCTTTTGTGAAACTCAAAACTTCTGACTAAAAGCTATAAGGGTGTACGGTTGGGAGGACACTCAACTCTGAGTTACTCTCCCCTTACGTCTTGAGTAGTTAATTCCATCACCCGGCACTTTCCTAATGGTCAGACAAGTGCAACAAATACTTAAATTAGCTCACAAATATTAAGTGTTAAAAATCTATCAACATAGGTATAAAATATGTATGAGGAAAATGATAAAATTCTGATGAGCTAGATCAAAGAACTAGAAACATTCTATGTTTGTTAATAGGAGATTCAATATTGTTTAAATGCTGGGTTGTTTTGTTTTGTTTTTTTTTTACCCTTGGAATCAAGAAATCTATAAAGAACCAAATCAGATTTTGAGAAAGTGGAGTAGATGAGAAAAGCAACCAGAATATGAGAAGGTATCAGTCACCTCCTAGTAGAATCTCTGAAGTGAGTGAGACCAGACATGATACACTTTCCTCTCTTCAGGGCCAGTGCAATGACCTTGTTTAGGGCTCTGGCGAGCAGAATGAAAGAGAAGAGGTTACAGAGGATTAGATTGCAAGGAGTTCATTTTCAGTAATAATTGCCAGCTAAGATAGATGGAAATTCACAGCACAATTGAGAGCTACCATTAGATCTGTGTCTATGTGGAGGCTGAACTGTCCGAAACAGAAATGCTACAGCTTGGACAGTGGAGGTAGGGCCAGGTTTACACTGATTTTGAACTCTCTATTTTGGGAGCATCTGATGGATAAAAAATGTTCCAAAGTCTCTTCAGGCTGAAATATATGCAAGTGGAAAACAAATTATTTACCTAAACAAATGTACCTCTATAATGACCATGTCTTTTAAGAAAATTAACTATATGGTCATATGTATAGATGTGTACAGGTTGGTACAGGTATAGTATGTGAATGCACAGACAGAAGTAACTATGTAAGTAAAGACATGTGTATAGGCATAGAGAACATAGAGACCTCTTTGACAAAACCAGACACTGTAAGAGATTGGTTTTAGATATACTGGCTTTTAAAAACATTATCTATAAATATACTTTATTTATAAATACAATGCAATCTCAAACCCATCAAGATTTTTAGTGGATACTGACAAATAGATTCTAAAATTTATATGAAAAATTAAAGAATTCTTAATACCAACAGAATATTCAAATAGAATAATAAGATGAGAGAACAAACATAAACTTCATGAATTACAATAGCTTAAAAATGTGCTATTGATTGAAGTCTATAGGGGAGAGAATAGTCTAAAAGTATTATATTTTAGGGCATTATTTTTATCGTAGGAGTATGCAATGAGGGTT
>NW_006400036.1:1304915-1309445 GCF_000299155.1 Elephantulus edwardii
GCGGGGAGAAGGGTGCAACAATGAATGAATGGAATCCCAAAATCTCTGTAGATGTTCATTGAAATGAAAAATAAACAACCTAAATTTAAAAAAAAAATGTGCTATTGGCAGAAGAATAGACAATTAGATCAGAGGAACAAAGAACTCAGGAATAGATGCAAGCCCATATGACTAACTGATCTTTGATCAAAGAACAAAGGTGAATCAATGACTAATGAATAATCATTTCAATAAATGGCACTAAAACAACCAGATATGCATATTAAAAAATGAATTTTAACACAAACCTTACACTTTCCATGAAAATGAATTTAAAATGGACCCTGGGTGTTGCAGATTGAATAGTATTGGCCCCAAAGATACTGAAGTCTTAAAGCCTCTATCTGTGAATGTGACCTGGTTTGAGTATTGGACTTTTCTTGCTAATTTTTTTAAATACATGCGACCAGAGAAAGGTGAGTCCAAAACATAATCTATTCTAAACAGTGTCTTATGAAAATGAAAATCTGTAACAGATGCATACATATACACCAGAGAAAGACAAATGCCATGTGATAATACAGAAAGATATATCAGACCTGAAATTCCAAGAGCTAGCAGATACTAGAATTTGAAAAAGAAAAAAACCCAAACAAACCCAACAACAAAGAATAACTTTCTCCTAAAGCTAACACCCTAAATTTAACAATGAGCTACCATATTGTTTTATATAAAACTTAAAATGCTAAACCAGTATCATTAATGGTTTCAACTCATAGCAACCTGTGGTCAGGTTTCTGAGGCTGTAAATGGTAACAGAAGGAGATTGTCCATCTTTTCCTCTGGTAGCAGTTGGTGGATTTAGCTGTTGGAGTCACATGATCTTGGGTTTAGCAGTGTAACTCTTATTAAACTCCTGTCAATGCCACTAAAACACTGATAACAGCAAATGCCAGTGAGGATATGGAGAAATGGTACTTCATTGTTGGTGGGAATGAAAAGTGGTACAACCACTTTGAAAGACAGTTTGATCACATCTCACAAAGGTAAACATAATCTTGCATGAGTCAGTAATCTTACTAACATACACTTAATTATATAATATGAAAACATATGTCCACATAAAAAATTGCACATAAATTTTTGTTCTTCTTGTTATGTGTCATTGAGTCACTTGTGACTCATAGAGACCTTATGCACAATAGCCCTCAAGCTCTATCTTGAGCCAATTTCATTATCTCAGATACACCTACCTGAATGTCCATCTGTGTTTTATTGACTGTGAAAAGGTGACTGACTGTGTGGGCCACAACAAATTGTGGCTAACTCTGAGAAGAACTGGAATCCCAGAACACTTGATTGTGCTTATGTGAAACCTATACTTGGACCAGGAACAGAGGAAGGAGACACTGCATGGTTCAAAATCAGGGAGTGTGTATGCCAGGGATGTGTCCTATCTCCATACTTTTTCAATCTATATGCAGAACAGACTATCTGGAGGCTGGGTTCTATGAAGAGAAATGTGGCATCAGGATTGGAGGAAGAACCATCAACAATCTACGTTATTCAGATGACACAACCCTGTTTGCTGAAACTGAGGAAGAACTGAGGGGCTTGCTACACAAGGTCAAGGACTGCAGCCTTCCATATAGACTGAAGCTCAATATCAAGAAAACAAAGATTTTCACCACTGGTCCAATTGGCAGCATCATGATAGATGGTGAAGAGATTGAGATTGTTAACATCTTTAGTTTGCTTGGCTCTACAATTAACACTCTTGGCACCAGCAGCCAGGAAATGAAAAGACGTAATGCATTGGGAAAGTCAGCTGTCAAACACCTCTCCAATTTATTAAAGAGCAACAATGTCAGTCTGGAGGCTAAGGTGCCCCTGATACAGTCCATGGTCTTTGCAATCACTTGCTATGCATCAGAAGGCTGAACAATGATTAGGGAGGATAGAAGGGGAATTTATGCCTTTTAGCTGTGGTGTTGGAGAAGAATATTTAATATATGGACTGATAAGAGAACAAACAGGTTCATCCAGGAGAGCGTGAAACAAGGCTGCTCCTTGGAGGCAAGGATTCTGAAGTTTTGACTGACATACTTTGGACATGTTGCAAAGGAGGGAGCAGTCCTTGGAGAGGGATGTCATGCTTGGAAGGGTGGAGGGACAGCGCAGGAGAGGAAGACCCTCAATGAGAAGGATTGATTCAGTGACCGGAGCAATGAGGGTAGGTGTGTCAGAGATGGTGAGATTGGCATGGGATAGAGCAGCGTTTAGGGCTGTTGTACATAGGGTTGCTATGAGTCACAGGTGACTTGATGGCATAAAACAACAATAACAATATTAATATAATGTCACACATCAACTTACAAAAATAGTTATTTGCTGATCTGAAAACACAGCTTTGAGCAAGAGACAAAAAGATTAAGAACACATTCAGATTTTCTTCATTTTTATGGATTTCTACACTGTAAGGTCGCAGAAGAAGGATAGAACCAAGTTCAGGCCAAGAGACTTTATTGAAGAGAAACTGCCAGGCTGTCTCTAAAGCAGAAATCAGCAGCCACTTAAAGTAACAGTGGAGTTTTATATTGTCTTAACATGGAAATTGGGAGTTAGTAGGTTTGCAACTGCTTGGAACAGATAAGGGAGCAAGTTGGGGGTGGTGGATAGTTATTCCTGGGAGAGAGAGGTGCAGTTTCTGCAGCTCTAACAGAGAGAAACAGAGTTGCTGTTGATGCTTTGAGTATTACTGTTGCTGTCTTTGAGAAAGGGAATGTACTGGGGAAATAAGGAGAGGGGAAGAAAGGGGGGGTACAGCTCTGCTGCCCTGACATATCAGCCTTTTACTATAGTGAATGGGGGGGCGTTGAGGTTCTCTTCTGTATGTACTTCCTGCTGAACTGGGCGGAAGGCCTAGGAGAAGGAAAAGGCTGTTGGAGTTTGTGTTTTGTTGGTTTTTGTTTATTTTTTCAGGCAGCGGAGTTGGTGGGTGTGACAATGGGGGTAATGGTTGGCACTCAGTTGATAATATGAAGAGTTCACAGACTGTGCGGTTGGCAAAAGCTCTCATCCACTCCTGTAGAAAACTAGAAAGAAATCACATGAGACAAGGACCAAACATTAAGATTAAGAAAATTACTGTAAGAGGGTTGAGAAAGAGGAGAAGTTAGAGTAACTAAGTTTCAAGAGAGGAGAAAAATTTCTGTTGGCTTTCGCTTTCTATGGCTGCTACAGGACTTGGTTTTAGGAGCATTGGGTAATGATGGCCCACTGCTTTTATAGAAGGGATACAGGGCATTTTGAACTTGGTCTTCTGTGAGTATAGAGATTTGGGGGGTTAAAAAGGCACTTACACAAACTCTAGTCTAGTTGTTTTGCAAGCAGTGGTAAGTTGAGTTGCTACAGATGAAGAATATTCTTAAGGTAGAGCACTGTGTGGCATTATTAAACAAAAAAGCGTGTGATTTAAAATAAAAAGAAGAAACATTGCCTACTGCTTTTGTGTTGTTAATTGAAAGTAGTCAGGTAACATTTGAGGTAGGGAGCTGATCTATGAGAATTTTCTGTTAGGGTTCGAGATGTTATCTTCTGAAGTCCAATTATGTGGAACAGAGGTGGCTACATATGCCTCTTATTATAAAGGGAGACAAAGTCAACAGTCTTTAACAAGGATTAGGCTGGTTTGACTTATAATTTGAAAACTGATATTTTAAAAATGTCTTATAGGAGTTTCTGAGTCAACTATCTGGTGAGTTTCTTTAGTTCTGAGAGATTAATAACTTAGGGAAGGTATTTAGATTTGGGTATCAGAGTAAAGGTCAGGTTTTTGAGTGTGAGAGCTAGAAAGAATGGATTCTAACAATATGGCAAATAGCCACTTTTGCTTAGGAGAAGGAGGCAAGTAAGCACTGTATCATCAAGCCGAATGCCAATATGAAACCAGGCACCTACTTCTTATGAAAAGATCTTGGACCTAGGAAAAAAGTGAGGAAAAGAGATTGGAAAAAGGAAAAGTTCTTATAAGAGTGTTTCAAGAAAGAAATTACATCAGCTGGTGAGGCAAACGCAATGGAGAGGGCTCATGGAAATTTACTTAGAGTTTGCCTCTGTTTCTTCCATGATTTTTGTTAATCTGACTTTGGTGGGCTCCAAAGGGGAGCAAGGCCTATTTGGGTGATGACTTATCTTGGTTGAAGAGAGGAGTCAAGGCTGCTGGGAAGAAGGAATCTTGGGTCTTCTTAATCCTGGAGAGATGGAACAATGAAGCTTTGCCAAATAGTTTCACAGCTATGGGAGAGGTTAAGAGTACCTGAAAAAGACCTGGGACAAGTTTTGACTAATGAGTGGGTAAAGAAGGATTGTGAAGTCTTTCTTGTGGAGAGGTCACAGAATAGACAGGTAGGACAGGATTTAGTGATAGATTGTAGAAGGGTGGGTACAAGGAGGCAGAACACTCAAGGCTTTATGAGATGGAGTAAGGGTTTATACTCAATATGTAGGGCTTGATATATTGTAAGAATTTCTGGAGCTTGTTCCTGGGGG
>NW_006400036.1:1309545-1324859 GCF_000299155.1 Elephantulus edwardii
GGCTTGATATATTGTAAGAATTTCTGGAGCTTGTGGGGGGGGAAGAGTATAGTGCCCATGAAGGAGATGCCATTTTCCTGAACTAGTAGCTGCTTCTTTTTGTATTGAGAAGATTTTCTTTTTCCAAGGTGGTGTACTGTGGTTGAAAGGCAGGGATAGCTAACAGCTGAAGGGCTGGAGCAGGTTTAAGAGTGGCCCTTCTTGCTTCTGTGTCTGTGAGGTCATTTCCTCATGAGATGGGGTTTTATGCTATTTAACGGCTTTTGCAATGGTGACTCTTACTTCAGTTGGGAGGGCAGCTGCTTGGAGGAGATGGAATATGAGGGAGGCATTAGTAATTGGTGACCTTTTCCCAGATGGCTGTGTGGGATTGGAGGATGTGATAAGTATATTTGGAATTAGTGTATATATTTACCCTGTGGTCATTAGCTAGTATGAGAGTTCTTGTTAGAGCAACAAGTTCTGCTTTCTGGGAAGAGGTCCCTTTGGAAAGGGAGGACTTTCCATGAGACTTGAATTATTGACAATGGCATATCCTGCAAGCTTGGTCTCATCTTAGGAGGTAGTGGAGCTGCCAAACCAAGTATCCTCTGGATTGACAAGAGGGGTACTGGTGATATGACTGAAGTATGGAGTTAAGCTTTCCAGGGTTTCTATGCAAGAATGTACAAGTGTATAGTTTGAATTGGGGAGTAAGGTTGTGGATTGAGAGACAGCTGTCTACTGTTAACTCAAGAGACTCCAGATAGGTAGCATGGCAAAGTTGAAATTTTGAGATGGAGAGATTCTTTTGAGCTCATTATGACAAGAGATCTTTTAGCTGGTGAGGGGATAGAATAGTGGTATGTTGCTCAAAGGTCAGGTGTTTGCTTTCTTCTGCTAGGAAGGCTGCTGCTGCTCTGAGGCAGGAGGGCCAGCCATGAACAGTGGGATCTAGTGCTTTGAGAGGCATGCTATAGGGGTGAAGGAAGGACCCTTGATTTGTCCTAAGACCTTGAGACCTATTCCTTGATACTCAATAAAATTAAGTCTTGCATGGAACACTGAGGTGAAATTGGAAAGGAGTGTGAAAAAGGGACTCCTTGTATTTGGCAGGGGAGGGAAGAAATGGTTAAAGGTGACAAAATGAGACCATCAACACAAATAGCAGATCTGTGAGGGAAAAGCTGGTCCTGAAAATTCAGGTAGGGCAGAGTAAGTGGTCTCATGACTATTAAAAAGATTGGCTTACCTGCAACTTGAATGATTACTCTAGGCTCCTCCAAGATGATGTTAGATGGGGCAGGAGGCCCTGGGCACCTTCAGTCTTCAGTGGCTAGGTCCAGCAGTCTGGGTAGGCTGAGGTATGCTGGAAGGTGGTCAACTGGGGAACTGAAGTGACTAGTTCCTCCCTCTGGGAAGAGAGGGAGCAGTCTACCTTCTGATGCCCCTTTTCTCCACACTTGGAGCAAGGTCCTGGTGGAGGTTGGGAAGTAGGACATGCTTTAGCCCAATGACTTTCTTTGCCACACTTAAAGCAGGGCCCAGGTAAAGTCTTACTGGATATTTGTGCTTTTGAAGCACTGAAACCTTTAAGGGCAGCCACCAAGAGCTAATAATTAACCTTATCTCTCTGGGCTTTGTCTGCTTTTTATTTTCTTTATTATTATAGACTCTAAATGCCATATTCAGAAGATCTCTTTGAGGGGTTTGAGGACCTTCTCCTTGTTTTTTGTGGGTTTTTTGTTTTGTTTTAGTTTTTCCCCAAATATCAGAGGCTGACTGGGAGATAAAATGGGCAATTATAACTAATATGCCTTCTGCCAAACTGGAGTTGACTTTTGTGTACTTTTGGAGGGCTTCTGTTCATCTAGATAAAAACTGGGCTGGATTTTATCTGGTTTCTGAGCTATTTCTTGGAGCTTTTCATAACTGACTGATTTATGGGCTGCTTTTTGTAGCTTAGCTATTAGACAAGTAGCCATACTGTTACATTGTTCATAGCCAGGCAAGCCAAGTTGGTAATTTCAACTGGAATCTTCCAGGGGCACAGCTGCTGCACCTACAGGATGGCAATATCTACTCTGTATATGCCTGGGACACTACTTGTTGTCTACTTGAGCCAGCAAGGCTGTGCAAGAACACAAGCTGGTATCAGAGGTGGAAGGGGAGGAAGCAGGAAGCAGGAAGGGGGTGGTCAGGATTTGAGGAGTTTTCTTGCAAGGAAACTCCCTGTGAGCTTGTATTTGTGTATGGTGGTTGTGGAGGAGCAGCAGGGAGTGCTGAGTGGTCAGCAGTATCAAAGGAAGGAGGATCTGAGTTGGGGAGGGGAGAAGGCTTAGAGGAAGCTAGGATGATTTGGTGAGTAGACCAATTTTGACAGAGGATGGGATGAGAGCAGAGACCAAAGAAGGTATTTCAGACCACTTGTCACGCAATGGCAGAAATTATCAAGATCTCTGATAGTGTTGAAATTGAGCGTCCCATTTTCAGGCCATTAAGATCATTATCCAAATCGATATCGTGGCCATGCTGTATTACAAAAGAATACAAGTATTTCACACTTAATGGTGTCTTGCAATAAAGCATATTACGGGAGCTCAGGAGACACCTCAGCAGAGTGTTCTGAGAAAGGCAAGATTGACTGGCTCTCATGATATGGGGGGAGAGTTAAATAGTGGGGAGTGGGGTGGAGAGAAAAAGAGAGAGAGAGACTTAAGGAACTAAAGTATCCTTTATTTCCTTTTGTCCTCATGAAAAGTAGGTCTGCTCATGGCATGGGCATCCCCAGTGTTGAGAAAGACTGGCCTAATTGGCTGAGGGATTTCCTGGTCTAGTGCTAGAACTTTTAAGAGTTTAAAAGGAGAAGGAGATCTGAGAAAGGAGAACTGCCACCACTTAGCCCAAATTGGTCTGGTGGTGTTTGGAAGGCCAGCAATCGCAAAAGGCAAAAAGTGTCAGATAAGGGTGTCCTCTCAGCAGTTCAAAGAGGGGCAGTCATTAGGCAGATCAAGGCCAAGGAAGAGTGAAAAGAATTAGGGTGACCAAGCACATAGGCCAGGTGCCTTTAGGACAGGAGAGAGAAGGACAGGTTATACCAAGGAGGGACAGAGGCCAATTTCATAGAGTTTCCAGAAAAACACAATATGGAATCAAGGCAGATTTCTTTCCTGCTCGAGAAGGGAATAGGAGATGTAGGTCACTCATTAGCTCCACTGAGCCTTTTTCAACTGAGTTCAGGAGAGATTTCCAGTCTCTGTGAGTGAGAGGCTTGACAAGAGGTAGAGAGAGAGAAAGCCGTGAGGCAAGTGCATTTAATTGAATCCTACCTCCAACCTCTAATCACTCCTCTGATAGTACAAGCTGACAGTTCCTGGTGGGTTCTGGTGGGTCACTGTGAGGTGTACTGTGGCAGGACTTCCATGGCAACCAGGCACTGCCCTGTGAAACTAAAGCATTATGTATGTGCTGCATTTCTCTATGGATCAGGGCCTCTAACTGTCCATTTGTTTCCTTTGTTCAGTGGTTATGGTTCTGCTGTACAATAACCTGAAAACACATTTCATGCCTTATTAATTACAGTAGAAGATGAGGGTATGTCCTCTTTTTGTCTCCAGCTTTCTGGTGGCCCTCTTGTTTCTGCTCTGACTAGTGCTGTTCATATAGACTTAAACTTATGTAATAAGAGAAAAGCAGCTTTCAGACACCTTGGCTGCACTTATTCAGGAGAAATGTCAGCTACTGCACAAATTAAGTGATGTTTAGGAAGATCAAGAGATGGAGTAAACTGTGAAGAACATCCAACTGGAGAGAAAGTCTTTGAAGATCAAGAAATGTGAGGAAATCTAACAAGAGTAGATGAGAACAAGAGCAATGCTGACAGAACTCCATCATGACCTGAAAGAGGAATGTGTCAAATAACCCTGGCAAGAAGAAGAATTAGCAGAGATGAGGATCCTGGATTTCTTGAAGGAGGTTCAGACCCTGGAGTCCCAGAAGGAGTTGAGAAAGTTCTCAGAGCCTAGGGAGGGTTGTTTCAGACACAGTGTGTCCCTGACTCACTCCCTGTAGACCCTTTCCCAGCAGACTCCTTTCTTTCCCTCCACTTGGACTTCTGAGCTGCAATGTGTGTGTCATCCTGAAAACTGACCACCACGGAGGGATAAATGAGGCCAGTGGACATGGGAGAGCCCCATTTTCTGGAACCCTCCACCTTCACTCCTGGACCCAAAGCTCCTCAGTGATCAACAGATGATTCAGGAGTATGGGCATTTTTCTCCTGAGAGAAGGAGAGTCATCTTTGTCATTTATCAGCAGCTATACTTTACTCACATGGAAACCACCTACCCTATTTCTAAAATAATCCTAGTTACCTGATAAATAAAAAGTATTGTTATACAGTGACTTTTACTTCCTGCTTTAGAATTCTCTATGTATTTTGTAATGCTTCAATTGGGCCATCTCCTACTGTTAGGATTTACAGACTTAGAAACCCATTGGAGAATTTCAGTTAGTCAGACTTGACTTGATGGCAGTGAGTTTGATTTCTATGTTTGTAAGACTTTATAATTTGAAAACATGCCGTTAAAAAATAACTTTTAAAACTAAACTATAATTCCCATTTGCCAAATCATAGGTTATAGTAAAAGTAACTTTTTACCTAAGTATTAGTTGAAAACCTAAAAAGATCTGAATAAATTAAGAGACTGTTGTTATTGTTGTTGAGCACCACTGAGTCGTAACCAACCCACAGCTGACACTCCAGTGGCTTTTCATAGATTGTTAATTACCTTGGATAAGGTTGCTCATCCCCCTCCAGTATAGGAGCTGGTGGAATGAACCACATGGCTTTGGGACTGCAGCACAGTTTCTTACCTTTAGACAACAAGATATGATCCAACATTAGAGACAGGTTGTATTTTTTTTTTCTTTAACAGGATACTTACAGATAAATCACTATTATATGACATTAAGCAAACCAAATCCATTGGCATGGAGTAGTTCCCCAAATAGGTACCCATTGACAGAAAATGGCCTTATAAGTTTCCAGGGATTGCAAATATTATGGATTCAGACTTTACATCTTCACATAACAGTGAGTAGGTTCCAGCAAATGGTTTTTAAATTAGCAGCTGTGCACTTAATCCTCTGTGCCACTAACCCCTTAATTTAGCAAATGACTGAAAAGAGAATTCCATTGTTCCTTCCCTTGGTAAATGTAGCCTGGATTCCTTCTAATGTTCTGGGGACTCAAGGCTGCCAAGGACTGACTTGGCTTTTAAAGACAGACACAAAAGGGCTCTTTCTCTTCCGGTCGCTGGCGCTTTGGGAGCTCCGGCGAGGGTTCAGACATAGCCAAGTCCAAGAACCACACCACACACAACGAGTCCCGAAAATGGCACAGAAATGGTATCAAGAAACCAAGATCGCAACGATATGAGTCTCTTAAGGGGGTAGACCCCAAATTCCTGAGGAACATGCGCTTTGCCAAGAAGCACAACAAGAAAGGCCTGAAGAAGATGCAGGCCAACAATGCCAAGGCCATGGAGATACGTGCTGAGGCTGTGAAGGCTCTTGTCAAGCCCAAAGAGGTCAAGCCCAGGATCCCAAGGGGAGTCAACTGCAAGCTCAGCCAACTCGCCTACATTGCCCATCCCAGGCTTGGGAAGGGTGCTCGGGCCCGCATTGCCAAGGGGCTCAGGCTTAACCAGCCAAAATCCAAAGCCAAGGCTGACAGTAAGGCCGAAGCTCCAGCTAAGTCCTCAACTCAGGCTCCTGCTCCAAGCCAGGCTCCTGCAAAGGCTCCATAATTGAGTTCTCCATCTGAGGACAGAAGGACTGGTGTGACCCCCTGGGCTGTTGCCATCTACATGGGGCTGGGGTCCTCCTGTGTTATTTGTACAAATAAATCCTAAGGCAAGAAAAAAAAAAGACACAAAAGGGGACTTGAATGTTTGGGCTGGACCTCAATTACTGGGCCATCCAAGCTGCCGCCATCAGCCTGGATGTATAAGGCTGCCTGCATTTGTGAAAAGATCCCAGGTCCTGCAGTGAAGTACATGGCCACGGTTCCTGAGCTGCCAAGATGCCCCCAAAAGTGGAAAGATGATCTAGCGTTTTTAGGCTTGGGTAACTGTGCTATTGATCGCTTCTGAACTGAGGTCCCAAGCTGCCACAAAAGGCCTAGGCTCTCCATGATGCACTGGTTCCCAAGTATGAGAGGACACTCCAGGGTATCTTTCCTTGATTAAATGTAATGTCCATCGCTGGTATTGCTATAAGGCCCATAGGCTGCCACCAAAGGCCTAGGCTCTCAGAAACATTCCCATGAACTTGGGTTTCCAAGGCTACCTGCAATGAATTGGCCACCTAGGCTGCTGCCATCAGCAGGAATGTCCTGAGTTGCCTTCCTCTGTCAAGGGGTCCCAGGTTCGTGCAGTTCACTGAAATGGCGACAGTTCATGAGTGGGCCCGATGCCCGCAGTGGACTAGAAACAAAGAGTCCCAGGATGTTGATGTGAGGCTGGGGACAGTGATACACACGTCAGATCAGAGAATGCAACAGTTCCTTCCTTTGCCTAATGTGGCATTGATTGCTCCAATGTCGGGAACCCTATAGCTGCCACCAAAGGACTAAGCTTTCAAAGCAGCGACCGGGAACGGTTGTGGATGAGATATCCTTAAAGACTGGACCATCCAGGTGGCCACCATCAACCTGGATGCTACACGAATCTATCAAAAGGTCTTAGGTTTGCAAAGTGCGATGAAAGAGCCACAGTTCATGAGTTGGCACAGATGCCCCTGGGGGTTGATAGTAAAATTGTCCTAGGTTGCTGATCTGAGGCCCATTGGATGCCCCCAAAGGCCTAGGCTCTCAGAGCTTCGCCTCTGATCTTGGATTTCCCAAATGGCCTGCAGGCAATTGTCCATCCAGGCTGCTGCCATCAGCCTGGATGCCCAAGGCTGCCTGCATCTGTCAAGAGGTCCCAGGTCCTGAAGTGGAGTACATGGCCACGGTTCCTGAGCTGGCCAAGAGGCCCCCAGCTGTGCAGAGACAAAATGTCCCAGGTTGTGGATGTGAGGAGAGGCCGCACTGGTCCCCATGTCTGAGAAGATGATCCAGCGTCTGTAGCCTTGGGTCAATGTGCTGCTGACCGCTGCTGAACTGAGCTCCTCCCAGGCAGCCCCCAAAGGCCTAGGCTCTAAAAGCAGCTCCCGTCAACTTGGGTTTCTGCCGAGTGCAACTTCGCCGCCAGCAGCCGAAGAAGACTCAGACAAACAGGATTCGTTGCAGAAGCTTTATTGAACAAATGAAAATGGCGAAATGGCCCTGTCTTCTTCCCCGGCACTTGCTTATATCCCTCTCGGTTCCACGCCTCCTGCTCTTACGTCTTAGAATCTCATTGGTGTTGAGGTCTCTCTAAACTAGGTCCAATGGACCAATAGCAATATTGCAGCCATATATAGTGTTGTTTGTGCGTTAGTGAATCAATGAGGAAGTGAGGTGCCGGCGCCATCTTGTAATGGCGGTGTGCAAGTGCGGACCGCGCATGTGCAATGACGTCAATGATCTTAAACGGCTAGCCTGCTGCTGCGGTCGGCCTGCTGCAGGTTTCCAAGGCTGCCCTGCAGGCAATTGTCCATCCAGGCTGCCGCCATCAGCCCGAATGTCCTAGGCTCCCTACATCTTCCCGGGGTCCCAGGTGCAAGCAGTGCACTGGAATGGCCACAACTCTTGACTCTGCTCAGATGCCCGTGGCTGTCGAGAGACAAATGTTTCCAGGTTGTTGATGTCGGGAGAGGCACCACTGCTCCCCATATCTGAGGGGATGATCCAGTGTCTCTTGCCTTGGGTCACTGTGGTGTCTATTTTTGCTGCTGCCACAGAAATGAGACCCCGAGGCTGCCCCCAAAGACCTAGGCTTGCAGAGACGCTCCCATGAACTTGGGTTGCCAAGACTGCTGGCAGGTGATTGGCCATCCAGGCTGCCTCCATCAGCCTGAATGTCCTTGGCTGCCTGCATCTGGCTCTCACCAGGTCTCAGGTTTGCGCAGTTCAGTGCAATGGTCACAGCGCATGACTTGGCCCAGATGCCCCTGGGGCTTGATAGTCAAATTGTCCTAGTTTGCTGATTTGAGGAGAGACAGGATTGGTCCCCGAGTCTCAGAAGATGATTTAGTGCCTCTTGCCTCGGCTGCGTGTGGTGTTGACCGCTGCTGCTGCTGATCTGAGGCCCCTTGGCTGCCCCCAAAGGCCTAGGATCTCAGAGCTTCTCCGCTGATCTTGGCTTTCCTAAAGGGCCTGCAGGCAATCGCCCATCCAGGCTCCCGCCATCAGTCTGAATGTCCCGGCTGCCTGCCTCTGTCAGGGCTTGCAGGTTCGCCCCGTGGAGTAAATGGCCACGGCCCCTGAGCCAGCCCATGTGCCCCCCGCTGTGGAGAGACAAACTATCCCAGGCTGTTGACGTGAGGAGAGGCTGCATGGCTCCACATGACTAAGGAGATGGTGGAATGTCTCTTGCTCTGGGTCAAAGTGCTGTTGATCACTGCTCAACTGAGGTCCCAGGCTGCTACCAAAGGCCTAGGCTCTCCAAGCTGCTCCCGTGGACTTAGGTTTCCAATGCTGCCCTGCAGGCAATTGCCCATCCAGGCTGCCGCCATCAGACTGGATGGCGTGGGCTACCCGCATCTGGCAAAAAAGGTCCCGGGTGAGAGCAGTGCAGTGAAACGGCCACCGTTCGTGAGTTGGTCCACATGCCCCCGGCCTTCGAGAGACAAATCGTCCCAGCTTCTTGATGTGAGGACAGACCGCACTGGTCCCCAAGTCTCAGGGGATGTTACAGTGCCTCTGGCCCTGAGAAAATGTGATGCTGATCGCTGGTGCTGCCCTGAGGCCCCTAGGCTGCCACCAAAGGCCTAGGCTCTCACAGTCATTCCCACGATCTTGGGTATTCTAGGCTGCCGGCAGGCCATTGGCCACCCAGGCTGCCGCCATCAGCCTGAATGTCCTGGGCTGCCTGCATCTGTCAAGGGCTCCCAGGCTTGTGCGGTCCAGTCAAATGGCCACAGTCCATGAGTGGGCCCGCGTGCCCCCCGCTGACCAGAGACAAAGAGTCCCAGGTTGTTGATGTGAGGATGGGGACAGAGATCCACATGTCTGCTCGGAGAGTTCAATAGTTCCTTGCTTGGTTAATGCGGCATTGACTGCTCCCAATGTTTGGGGCCATCTAGGCTGCCACCCATGGATTAGGCTTGCAAAGCTGCGGCTGGGAACATTTAGGGATGAGGTGGCCTGCAAAGAGAGGGCCGTCCAGGCTGCTGCCATCAGCCTGAAGGCCCTAGGCTACCTGCATCTGTCAAAAGGCCCCAGGTGCCAGCAGTGCAGTGAAATGGCCACAGTTCATGGGTTGGCCCACATGCCCCCTGCTGTAGAGATACCAACTGTCCCATGTTGTTGATGTGCGGATATGCCGCACTGGTACTGAGAACATGATCCAGTGTCTGCAGCCTTGGGTCAAGTTGCTGTTGACTGCTGTTGAACTTAGGTCCCAGGCTGCCACCAAAGGCCTAGGCTCACAAAGCCAATCCCATGAACTTTTCTGCCAAGGGCGCTGGCAGGCCATTCCCATCCAGGTTGTTGCCCTCAACCTGAATGTGTTGGGCTGCCTCCATATGTCTAGGATCTCAGGTCCTGCTATGAAGTAATAAGACTTGGTTGGCTGTTTTGTGTATCAACATGCCCCAATTTGCTAAGAACCAAATTGTCCTTTCTTTGGACGTGCGGAGAGGCAACAGTGAACTTGATTCTCTGAAGGGTAACCAGTGTCTGTGGCCTTGATACATGTGGCCTTTACGGTGCAGGTTACCTGAGGCTTCTACGCTGACATTACCGAGTCTTGGGTTTTCCAAACTACCACCAGTAAGTTGAATATTCAAGGCTGTCTTGAAGTGATTGTGTCTTCTAGGGTGTTGCCCTTCAGACTGGACGTCCTAGGCTGCCTACATCTAGCAAGCGGTCTCAGACTCCCGCCTTGGAGTTAAATGACTATGGAACTTTTGTGGGCTGTGGTGTCCTAGGCTGCTGAGTGGCATACTCCCTTAGGCTTTAGTGTTGTTCTGGCTTTTTTGGTGCATGGTGCTGAATGATTTTGTTAAGTTGGGACTGAGGCAAATAGCACCTGACATCATCCAGACTGTTATGAAATGAGGTGGTCCAGGCTGTTTGGGATGTGTTATATCAGCTTTTAATGGTGTATAAGTTAGTGTATATTGATATTTCAGGTACACTGGCTCAATTGTTAAGCTGCAATTAATAAGAGCGTTCCCACACTACAATTGTTATTGCCATTTTCAGGATTAACTGAACTTGTAAGGTCTATGTGCCCTTGCTTCTAATTTGGGCCAGGTGCCAAGACTGCTGTTGCGGAGAGAAGTTCTCCTGGAACCGCCTATGGAATATGGTAACTCAGACTATTGCACTATGGAGAGATGTCCTGGCATCCGCTGTGAGTGGAAGAAGCCCTGACTGTGAGCTGAGATAGCCTTGTCTATTGACAATTGTGATGGCTGTACAACAGCTGACAAGGACCTGGGCAATCGAGGATGCTGAGAGGCCCGCTAGCTCCAGGCTGCATTCAAGGATTCAGGTTCTCAGGACTACCACCCCAGGCCTGTGCACCCCTGCATTGATGAAGGTATTCCCTGTCAGCAGTGCCACAAATTGTCTCAGGCTTCTGGTTTCAGTGATGATGACTCTTCAGTCTTCTCCTATGGCCTGGGGCAGCCTGGTCTGCTGCTGTTTTCCCTCTTCTTTGCCAGGCACCACACATCCTGTAGTATGCTCGGCTGCCCCTGGCCTCATTATGGTGGAGCACCTTGATCTGCTGTTGTGATCAGAGGTACCCTTGATTGCTTACATGTGTTGGGGTGACCCCAGTCTGCTGCTCTTGGCTGTGCACCATGACTGTTGCTCTATGCCTGGATATTCCAGGTCTCTTCTCTGGTTGGGGAGCTCAGATTTGCTTCTGTGAGTAGGGCCACTTTGGATGCCCCAGGTTGCTGTTCTTGGCTGGGCATACCTTCCGCACCCGGGCGAGAAACAGCAGATAAAGTCACTGAGGCCCTGCTCCAACATGTCATTCCAGGTTTAGCCTTCATACTCCTATACAATCAGACAATGGTCCTAGCTTCGTCTCCGAAAGTCACCCAGCAGTTATCTCCTTGTTTAAGTATCTGCTAGAAGCCATACATTCCATACTGCTCCTTGTCTTCAGGGAAAGACAGCACATGAAGATACTCACTAAATCCTATCTTACTAAACTGTCAAGTTACACAAGAGTTAAATTAACTTACTTCTTATTGCCTTAGCCTGTATCCACTCCGCTCACTGTCCTTTCTAAAATCCTTCAAACTAATGTATGGCTGACCACTCTGCTATACCATAATTTACCCACCAAACATCCTCTTTTAGCATCATACCTTATCTTTCCCTCCTTAAACAATTACTTCAGGAACACGTAGACTGCTGCATATCCAAATCCTCATCTAAAAGTGTAAACCAAGCAACTAAAGTCACTTAAAAAAGTGCCATGCCCATCAGGCAACATGAGCCCAAGCCTCTCCAACCACACTAAAACCTTATACTGTCATCCTAACCACCTCTAGAGCTGTTAAAGGTCATAAATAACCCTCATTAGCACCACCTTTCTCAAGTCAAACATGCACCCCTCACTAAGTAAATTTCCTACACCTCTTAAATGGTAAGTCTTACAACTTTTCACTTCACTCAGCACTCAATCCCTAAAAAAACTTACACACAGTAGTCTACTCCAAACACATACCTCATTAACCTAGCAGACTGCTCTCAACAAAGATACCAAACAACAATCACAATTTCAATTATCACCTAAGGCAGTTTCATCCTACAGATGACCCTCTGTTTATTTCCTATATAACCAAATTCACTATGTTGTCAAAAATAACTGAAAGATATTTGTAAGATGGCAGCGGTAGAGAATGTAATGTGAAGAGCTGGAGGAACAACAGGCTGCTTAGAGACAGGTGACAAGAGAGTCCTTCATGCTGCACAGAGATTGGCCAACACGGTGTGACGTGCATAGTAGGAATTGGAATCAAAACTTTTGATCGAACAATTTTTTCCAGAGCTACAGAAAGAAAATGATGCACCACAGGTCGTGCTGTGGACCCAACCATAGCTGGAAGCCACCAGCTGAGCTGCTGTGGGACTGATCTGGCATGAGAAAGGTTGGTGGGATACTGGTTGGATTCTCTTAAGCCCCACTAAGATCCAATGGGTCTGTTGGAATTTTTCTGTGCCCCTGCACATGATCAGGTGGGCTGGTAGGATCCTGTTTGGGTTTATTTGGGTACTGCCGATTGCCTGGGAGAGCACCCAAGGGCAAACCCACTGGTGGGAATTTGGCTGGGCTCTCTTGGGCCACGCCGACTGCCCAGGAACAAGTGAGCCAGTGGGAATTTGACTGAATTTTTGTGGACACTGTAGACCAACCAGACCAACCAGTGGAAATTTGACTGAGTCTTCTTGGGTCCCGCTGGACCCAGGACCCTGCTCGGACAGGTGCTGCTATGAGAGGGTACCTGGGGAAGTGCCGCTGGGCAGGGACTGCTGAGTGAGAAGTGCTGGGACAGAGACGAACAGCTGGAATTTGAGTAAGGACCCCAATTGTGAGCACACAGGGACAGGTGAGGTCTGAGTGAGGTCCCCCAAGTGGTTGACCAGCCCTTGTGGTTGCCCCACCCCCCTGCCTGCCTCACCCTATGTGGCTCCACACCTGTGCCAACATGTCCACTCGATCGATCTGCCTTTAATCTGGAGCACCTTGATCTGACTTACCTACAAGAGATTGCTCTCATAGGCTCTGAACTAACCTTTCCCTTGAGTCAGAAGTTCAGAGAAAAACACAACTGGGGGAGCTGCTTAACTGATTTCTAGAGCATTATCTTCAGATCAAGAACATATCAATGTCTCAAAAAAAGCAGGCTATTACACACACTACACAAGTGCAAAGCAAGATGTCACCCCCAAAGGGTGACACAGTATCAATGGATTTCCTGAAGCCAGAAAGCTTGATGGAACTTCCTGACACAGAATTTAAAAGAACAATGATTGGATATTTTTAGTGGATGAAAGACAAAATTATAGAATTACAGGATATTACAAGCAAAAATCAGAAGGAGCTAGAAAAATAAAATCCAGAACAATGCAGATAAAATAAACAAGGCATAAGCGGCACTGGAAAAACCAAGAAACCATGATCCAAAATATGAGGTCCAATGTTTCAGATGCTGTCAACATGATGGAGGGACACATGAGCAGAGTTGAAGAGATGGAACACAGAACCAGTGAAAGAGAAGATAGAATTGTCACCACTGATCTGCTGATCTGCTAGGGCAAAAAGCAGAATCAAAAAGGAAGGAAAAATAAAAAGCTTAAAAATTCTGTGGGACACCATCAAGAGAAATAACATGCACATCATTGGAATTCCAGAAAAGGAAGAAGCAAGTAAAGGTACTGAAAAAGTTGTGGAAGAATTACTAGAGGAAAATTTCCCAGGTATAATGAAGAATGAGAGAATATATATTCAAGAAGCTGAGCAAACACCATATAGAATAGACCCCAAAAGAAAAACTCCAAGGCATATCACAGTTAAATTTGCCAGAACTAAAGATAAGAAGAGAATCCTGAAAGCAGCTAGGGAGAAACAAAGAGTAACTTATAAGGGAGAACAGATAAGATTAAGTACTGATTTCTCAGCAGAAACAATGTGAGCAAGATGAGAGTAGGACATATATCAAACACTCAAAGAACACAACTGTCAACCATGAATACCGCAAAATTATCCATCAAATAGAAGGAGAGATCAAGATATTCTCAGAAAAACAGAACCTAAGAGAGTTTGTAAAAACAAGACAAGCATTGCAGGAAACACTGAGTGAAGTCCTTTCCACAGAGGTAACACAAGAAAGCAGCATGAACCAAGTAACTAGCAAAACCACTAAAAAGAACTCAACAATATGATAGCCTTTCAATAATCACACTGAATGTGAATGGTTTGAATGCACCACTGAAAAGAAGAGTAGCAGAGTGGATAAAAAACCAAAATCCACCACTATGCTGTCTACAAGAGACACACCTGAAAAATGAAGATAAAGAAAGACACAAAAAATTAAAGGATGGGGGAATAATTATACCAAACAAATGGCAATCATAAAAAAAGTAGGAATAGCGTTATTAATCTCTGATAAAATAAATTTCAAAGCAAAAACCATCACAAGGGACAAGGAAGGTCACTACATAGTGCCTAAAGGGTCAATAGAACAAGAGGTTCATAACAATAATAAATATCTATGCACCAAATGAAAGACCTACAAAATATATAAAACAAACATTAACAAAACTAAAAAAGGGAATAGACAACACTACTATGGTAGTTGGAGACTTCAATACACCAATCTCAAGAAAAAATAAAACTACCAGAAAAAAACTTAACAAAGATGCTCAAGAATTAAACCACACAATAAATGAACTAGACCTCATAGATAATTATAAGCTAATGCACCCCAAAAACCAAAATATAACATCTTCTCTAATATGCATGGAATATTCTCCATAACAGATCATATTTTAGGTCACAAGGAAAGCATAAAGAAATTAAAACATAGAAATAATTTTCTTAGGCCACAATGCTACAAAACCAGAAATTAATAGCAAGAGGATAAAGGGGAAAAAACATACACCATACATTTGGAAGCTGAACAACACCTTGCTTGAACATGACTGGGTACTAGAAGAAATAAAAAATGAAATTAAAAAGTTTTTTGAAACAAATGACAATGGTCAAAGCAGTAGTATGAGGTCAATTTATAGCAAAAAGTAAATGTATCCAAAAAATGGGAAAAAAATTACGATTGACTCTCTAACCAAACATCTCCAACAAATTGAAAAAGAACAGCAAGAAAACCTGATACCCTCTAAAAAACCTGAAATTATAAAAATTACAGCAGAAAGAAATGAAATATAAAACAGAAAAACAATTGAAACCATCAACAAAACAAGGAGTTCATTCTTTGAAAAGGTCAATAAATAGGACAACCACTGGTAAAACTAACAAAAGAAAAGGCGGGAAAGACACATATGAAATGGGCAACGTCTTAACAGAACCAACTAAAATAAAAAGGTTAACATTCGCTTCAACTATTTAGATCCTCCTAGAAGAGCTGTGGGTGAGCATTAACATTACTGGTAAGTATATTCATTTTCTCCTGGACACAGAGCCTACTAATTGGTCCTAAAA
>NW_006400036.1:1335917-1337648 GCF_000299155.1 Elephantulus edwardii
GTAAATGTTCATTAAAACTAATAAAATATAATAATAATTTTTTTAAAAGGTTAACATTGAAATATTATGAAAAACTACACTCAACCAAATATGAAAATCTAGAGGAAATGGACAAATACTAAGAAATTCACAATCTACCTAAACTGTCACCAACTGAAACTGAACACCTGAACAGACTCATTACAAAACAAGATATTGAAAAGGTAATAAAACAACTTCCAGCCAAAAAAAGTCCTGGACCAGATGGCTTTACAAGTGAATTTTATCAAACATTCTCAGAAGAACAGTCACCAATCCTACATAAACTATTTCTGGAAACAGAAAAAGATGGAATTCTCCCAGACTCAGTCTGTGAACCAAATATATCCTTGATACCAAAACCAGGTAAAGATACTACCAAAATAGAAAACTATAGGTCAATATCTCTCATGAACATAAATACAAAAATCCTGAATAAAATCCTGGCCAATAGAATCCACTGATTCATCAAAAAATCCACCATGACCACGTGGGATTCATAACTGGTATGTAAAGATGATTCAACATAAGAAAAACAATCAATGTAATTCATCACATTAACAAAGCAAAGAACAAGAACCACATGATCCTATCAATTGATGCAGAAAAGGCCTTTGACAAAATCCAACACCCTTTCCTGATTAAAACACTCAACAAAATAGGATTAGAGGGGAATTTCTTCAACATAGTAAAAAGTGTACACACAAACCAGAGAGCCAACATTATTCTCAATGGAAAGAGATTAAAGGCATTCCCTTTAAGAACAGGAACAAGGCAAGGATGCCCACTACCACGCCTCCTAGTCAATATTGTATTGGAAGTCTTATCAATAGCAATAAGGCAGGAGAAGGAAATAAGAGGTATCCGAATTGGCAAAGAGGAGGCAAAATTATCTCTTCATGCAGATGATATGATAGTTTACTTAGAAAACCCTAAAGACTCAACAAGAAAACTACTGGACACAGTTGTACCAATTTCGCAAAGTGGAAGGATACAAGATACAATCAATTGGCTTTCTTTACAGTGACAAACAAAATACAGAACTGTAGCTGAGAAAAGCAATACTCTTCATAATAGCTAGTCACAAGATTAAATACTTAGGAGTAAACATAACCAGAAGCACAAAGGATCTATATAAGGAAAATTATAAAACATTACAAGAAACAAAAAGAGAACTGGAGATGTGGAAGAATATCCCTTGCTCATGGATAGGAAGACTCAATATTGTGAAAATGACAATACTACCAAAGGCAATTTACACGTTCAGTGCAATCGCATGCAAATACCAATTCCATGCTTCAAGGAGATAGAAAAAGCAATCTATAATTTCATTTGGAATGGAAAGAGGCCTAGAATAAACAAAGCACTCCTTAAAAAGAGAAAACAAGGTAGGAGGCATCTCACTCCCTGACTTCAAATCCTATTACACTGCCATGGTGGTCAAGATAGCATGGTACTGGTACAATGACAGACACATAGATCAATGGAATAGATATGAGAATCCAGAAATAAGCCCATCTACCTATGGTCAACTGATTTTTGACAAGGAGATGAAACCAGTTAAGTTGGGGAACAATAGCCTTTTTAACAAATGCTGCTTGCAAAATTGGAACACTATCTGCAGAAAAACAAACAGATTTGTCCTGGAGAGGGTTAAACCGGGTGGCTCCTTGAAGGCAAGGATTCTGAGGCTCCGTCTAACTTACTTTGGAC
>NW_006400036.1:1337748-1344355 GCF_000299155.1 Elephantulus edwardii
GCACAGGACAGAGCGGAGTTTAGGGCTGTTGTACATAGGGTCGCTATGAGTCGCAGGCGACTCGACGGCACATAACAACAACAACATCTGCAGAAAATTTAAGCAAGATCCACATCTCACTCCTACAAAAAAACTAACTCAAAGTGGATTATGGACCTGGGACTAAACCAAAACCAAGGATTATAAATGTCATTAAAGAAAAGCTTGGAGAACTCTAGAAGTCCTAAATCCACAGCATAAACAGTCTTCCAAGCATTCTGGATAATCAACAACTAGGAGAGGATAAAAGGGATGAATAGAATCTTCTAAGAATGAAATCCCTATTTACATCCAAAAACTTCTCCAACAGAGTAAAAAGGAAAGCCACCAATTGGGAAACAATATTTGGTAATGACATGTCTGACAAGGGATTTATATCTAGAATTTATAAAATACTCAAGCACCACAACAAGATAAAAGTAAATAAACCAATTGAAAAATGGGAACAGGATATGAACAGACACTTCACCAAAGAAGACATTCAGATGGCAAACACACACATGAAGAAATGTTCAAAACCCCTAGCTCTAAGAGAGATGCAAATAAAAACAACTACGAGATATTATCTCACCCCAGTCAGAATAGCAAAATTTAACTGAACAGCAAGTAACAAATGCTAGTGAGGTTGTGGAGAAACTGGAACCCTTATTCACGTTGGTGGAAGTGTAAAATGGTGGAACCACTATGGAAGGATGTATGGTGCTTTCTCAAAAAAGTTGCAAATAGAAATTACCATTTGACCCAGCAATTCCACTACTAGGAATTTACCCTGAAGAAACCATAATTGCCACCCAAGTAGATATGTGCACACCCATGTTTACTGCGGTTTTGTGTGCAATTGCAAAGAGCTGGAAACAACCCAAGTGCCCATCAACAAATGAATGGATAGAGAATCTCTGGTATATTCACTCAATGGAATACTATGCAGCATTAAAAAGCAAGGAACTCATGAAATATTATGCAAAATGGATGACCCTGGAGGACATTATGCTGAGTGAAATATATCAGTCACAAAAGGACAAATACTGCATAATGCCACTCATGTAAAACATGACTGACATCAGGTTAGAGGGAAGACAGAAAAGGAGGGGAAGAATGATGTATATTGCGTTGAAACAGATGAGGGAGAGAACTGTTTAAAAGGGATATATGAATGAGTATTCCTGTCATTACAGAAGTCCAGAATGAGGGCTGCATAGTGGAGTGGACTTGGGGGGAGGGATTGCATAACAATGAAAGAGTTTTTCTTTTTCTTCTCAAGAAGAGTGAATTGGGGGAGAGGGGATGGGCAGGGAGAAAAGTGCAACAATGAATGAATGCAAACCCTAAGTCTCTGTAAACTTTCATTAAAATTAATAATAATAATAAATAACCAAAAGAAAAACATACAAGTTGTCTGTACTAGTCATGTAAAATCCATTAATGTTTATTATATCAAAGTTTTCTAGAACAAAACACAATCAAAAACCTTCTACCTTTGTATCTCAAACCCCTGTAATGCCCAGTGGCAATCTGGAGTTAAAGGAAAACTATATACCCTACTGGATATAGTTCCTTGCCCTCTAGCACAATACACATAAGCAGAGAATACACTCTAACTGACAACAAACAAGTACAGGTCTCCAGTGACATTCTCTAAGCTGAGCTGACAGTGATAAAAACAAGTCTCTGGAGAGCCACAAACTATACGGGCTCCAACCCAGGTCCAAATTATTCAGAGCACCTTATTTTTCTTTAACCAGACAGATAAATGGTGACCAACCTTTCTTATTGTTTCCTGTGTGCCTCTCTACAACAACCTTTGCTAGAAGCAGTACCAATCAATTATTCTAGACTACACTCCACCGAAACACCTCAAGCCATTCCATCAGCCCAAACTGAGTGCACATTCCCCTCTGAGAACCAGAGACTGATAAGGAGACTCAGCCCTCCTGCATCTAGCACCCTCTGCAATAGGACAGGTGAACTGTATACAAAAAGTTAACATAAACATGCACACTGTAGTTGAACCAGGATAATGCTTTTAGTGTAATAAAACTCTACACAAAATTCCACCACAAAAAAGCCCCGTTTCTTTGTAAAGCATACCCCAAATCACCTTGTATAGTGTATCTGAATTACCCTGGCTCCTCCCCACTCTCTAAATTAAAAAGAGAGCAGCTTTTCTCTCAGTCATAGTTAAATTCAGTCTAGTCTTCTTCCAAAGTCCATAACAAGGATGGCACAGGTCGCTCTCCAAAGTTAAAAGCCTCTAAATCTCTTGTCTGCTAACTTAAGTGTGAGAGGCATGTGGAGGCAGTTGGGTAGGTGAGAGGAGGTGGAGATTTGTGGATGTGATTCTGAGTGGGTAGTGGAGTAAATGTGGGGGTAGATATGTGTGGGTGTGAGTGGGGTTGTGGGGGCAGTGTGGCTGGTGACAGAGTAGAGATGGATGTGTGTGAGTGGGATGTGGGGGCAGTGGGGTAGGTGAGAAGGGGGGAAGTTTGCGGATGTGAGTGTGGATGTGCGGGTAAATGAGGGGTTGAGATTGGTAGATGTGAGTGGGGCTGTGGGGGCAGTGTGGTAGGTGAGGGAGTAGAGATGGGTGGGTGTGCATGGGCTGTGGATACAGTGAGGTTGGTGAGAAGGGATGGAGATGAGGTGCTTTCTGCAGGTTGTGGACACAGTGAGGTAGATGATAAGGAGTGGAGATGAGGTGTTGTGTGGGGGTGTGGGGGCAGTGGGGTAGGTGAGAAGAGGTGGAGATGAGGTGTGTTGTAGGGATGTGGAGGCAGTGGGGGAGCTGAGAGGAGGTGGAGATGTGTCAGTGTGAGTGGAGTGTGGGATGATAGCAGGGTAGATGAGAAGGAATGGAGATGAGTGGATATGAGTGTGGGTGAGGGGCAGGGCACCCAAAGGGCACCCACCCTTGGGTGAGTTGGGGTGAGCAAGGGTTTGGGGGCCATATGATGGCAGGGACAGCAGGACGAGAACGAGAGACAATGGGCAGTGGGGTGAGAGGAGCATGTGCGGGAGTGTGGGCAGATGGAGATGGGAGTGTGGGGACAGTGGGAACAGTGGGGTGTGTTGGCTGAAGTATGTGGGGGTGTCCGCTGAGGTGATGAGGATAGATGTGGGAGGTAGTGAGCACAGATGTGGCAAGTGGCATGAGTGAGACTGTGGGGGCAGTTGAATGATGGGGTGTGTGGGTATGAGGCAGTGAGTGAGGGGCAGAGTTTAGGAAGTGAGGGAGAGGTGGGGATTGGATGGGCCTGTTGGAAGTGGGTAGGGGTGGGAAGGCCAAGTGGGGGTGACGAGGTCAGTTGGGGGAGGGGAGTGGTGAGTGGTGTGTTAAGAGACAGTGAGATTGGCTTAGGATAGAGCAGAGTTTGGAGGTATTGTGCTAGGAGTCATGGTCGACTGGACAGCACGTAACACCCGGCCTGAGTGGGGACAGGTAGGAGTGAGTAGAGGCAAATGCAAGAGGGTAGGAGTGGTAGGGGCCAGGTGGGGGTGATGGGACTAGGGGTGTGCAGAGGATGACAGGAACAGATGGGGATATGCAGGGGTGAGTAGGGACAGATGGGGGTGTTTGGTGGTGGGTGGGGACAGATGGAGGTGATGAGGACAGATTAGGGTGTACAGGGGTGGGTAGACACAGGCCGGGGTATGCAGGGGTGGGGCAGGCCAGGTGGGGGTAATGAGGACACATGTGGGTGTGTAGGGACAACTTGGGGTGTGTTAAGGGTGGGTAGGGACAGATGGGGTGGGTAGCAGTGGGTAGGACAGAAAGACTTATGTAGTGGTTGGAAGGTGCAGGTGGTGGTGGGTAAGCAGGGTGGGAACAGCATGCTTGGTGGGGATTGAGGACAGAGGTGGAGTAGTAGGGGAAGCAGATGGGTGTGGGAGGGCAGTCAGAGGAGTGGTGGTGGGCAGGGCGTGTGCTAGTGGGTAAAATGGGCTGAAGTTAGTGGATTGACTTATATCAGTAGCTGCTGAAGGTGGTGTGTCACATCAGGGGCTGTTGGAGGTGGTGTGGTGAGCGGCAGTGAGTGGAGGTGGGGGGGGCAATTCTGCAGTCCCCATCCTACCAGCCCCCTCCCACTCCCACCCACACCCCTTGTCCCCTGAACACCACCCCTATGCCATCTCCTGTTCCCACCACTACCTTTTCCATTCCCCAACCCCCCCCCGCCATTTCTCATTCCCCCCCCGCTCCGTCCCACCCCCTCTGCTTCCCTACATTCCTTTCTGCTCTACCTTGTTGCTGCCCCACCTCCCATGCTTCTTCCACAACACAGAGGGTACCTGGTCCATGGCGTTAGGCAGGCCAAGGAATTTGGGGTATTGACAGGGCCTGATAAGCTCTGGGGGCCTACTGGTAAACCACTGGGCCCCACTTGAGGTGCCCTATTCCCTGGAGGCCCTGAGCTTTCAGACTGAGCCCCTGGTCGACCTGTTCTGGTATTACGGGAAATCCATCCCTCTAGATTGCTGCTCATCACAGAGTCTTGCCCCACTCAGCCCTCAGCTCCAGCCTCTGATCCCTGGATAAAAATGAACCTACACATACATCACCCCCGAGGCCACGGGCGCACACTGACCTCATATGGAGAGCAGAGTGGAGAAGGGTCTGCTGTCCCACGCTGTCACTGGCAGCCATCGAGGGGCTGGCTCTCTCTTCACCATGACTCACCAGCCTACAACCTCCTTTCTGAAGCACCATCAGAAGCCCTGGAGCCTTGGAGGCGGTGGTTCTGGACCCATCTAAAGCCACCTCTGAGAGCATCTGCACAGGTTCCTGGCCTTGATGCTGGGCACATGGCCATGCTGCAGGCATGCGCACTTGGTCACTCGGGGCCTCAGGTTGGTGACTTAAGTCCCCAGCCACTTTATGGACCCTCCCCTTAAAGTGGAGGCCTGTGGGGAGGGCCGCTCCTTCGAGGACTTGTCATGATTTCTGAGTCCCCTTTGGTAGTCCCCAACCCCCAATGAGCCATGCAGTGAGGGGTTCTTCTGAGACCCTACAAGCTCTAGCACCTGGTGAAAATGGCAGGTGGGGGTGGGAGTGGGCAGGTGACTTCCTTGTGACATCATGGTGACTTAGGCCAGCTGGTGTCTCCTGCAGGGAAGGGCTTTGCCAGTGCCCCTCCCATTGGCAAAGCCCCGATAAACCTGGCTTTTTCTCCACCCCAACAAAGGCAAGTTGAGGCAGGAGAATGAGGAGCAGGTGCTGTTGGCTCATGGAGGCCCTGGTGGCGCAGAGTAAATGGAAAATTGGTGAATCCAAGCAAAGGAGTTTGGAAGAAAGGCCTGGTGATCACTAGTGAAAAATGTATCCCCGGGAGCCCTGAGAACCTGAGTTCCACGCTGTCCACACGGGGCCTGAGTCAGGTTCACTCGGGGCAGGTGGTGGAGCCAGCAGCCTTCACAGCTTCCCCGTCCTTCTGAGCACCTGGAATTTGCCTGGTGCCAGCTCGCCCTCCCTCCGACTGTCCCCACACGCGAGTCCCCAGGGCCCCTCTTATTTCAGGTGCTGTATTCTAAACCTGCAGCATTCCCACCGTCTCTGCTGCGTGACAGTCAATGTGTCACTCCATCTCACCGAAGGAATTCTTTCACTGACCCTCTGCCTTTCCCAGCAGGATTACTTTTCCCAAGGACTCGGCCCATATTTGAGATCTTTCACCATCATTGCCTCTGAACAACACCCTGGTTGTACTTCGTCCCAAGACAAATGTGCTTGTTCTTTTGGCAGAGCGTGGTGTATTCAATACTCTGCCCACACCACAATTCAAAGGTCCTGATCCTGCTTTGATCTTCCTTATTGTCCAATTCAGAGGCCTAGAAAGCAATGACAATACCATGACATGGATCAGGCACATCTTAGTCTTCAAACTGACATCCTTGCTCTTGACCATTTTGCAGAGGCTCTTGATAGATTTTCCCTGGTGCAATGCATCCTTTGATTTTTTTAAAAAATTCCTTTTATCCTAATGTCATCAAATCCTCATTGTCCCTCACCTATTCCTTTATTTCATCCATCAATCCCCTAATATCTTTTGATTCCTTGGCTGCTGCTGCCATGGATTGACTGAAGAGCCAAGTAAAATGAAGTTGTTGGCAACTCTAGTCTTTTCACTGTCTGTCATGGTATCATTGCCTATTGGTCCAGTAGGGAGAATTTTTTTCTATCTGTGAGAAATGAGCAAAGAGAGATCACGGGAGGGGCATGGGCTGCAGGATGGGGCTCTGTTGAGCAAGTGGGAGGAAGGGAAGGGGTCACTGCAACTTGGGGGTGAGGACTTACTAGAATTCAGCAGTGCCAGGCCCAGGACAGGAATGTTCTCATTCAGAACAATTTGCTGGCATGAAGTTGAGTCATTTGCAATTCTGCTCACATAGGTTTTGTTCACTGAAGTGTTCTGAATGTTTATCAGACCATCTAGGTGTGTGATCAGTATTTTCAAACCACGCATTTGCACATTGTCTTCAACCTGGAAAAGTCACAATGCTCTGGGATTGGCATTACCCTCAACATTCCACACAAAACCACGTCAACACACACACACACACACACACACACACA
>NW_006400036.1:1344455-1347089 GCF_000299155.1 Elephantulus edwardii
CACACACACACACACACACACACACACACACACACACACACACACACACACTGCCTTTGCAAGACAAATGTTAGGCAGCACCTGCCTCTGGACTTGTAACTGTGGGGAGAGGTGGTGGCGTGGATGCACAGCTGTCAGCGGAGAATGACCAAGGAAGAATTGGCCCTGCTCTGATCCTGTGTCCTGGGCATTTGGGATAAGTGAAGGACAAGACCTATGACACCTGCAAGAAAGCCAGCTACTGTCCAACACAGCTCCCACCCTGGGGAGAGGACTCTATTCACAGTGTGGTTCCCAGAGGCTGGGTCCTGCTGTCATCCTGACCTCTCCCACCAAGGATCAGCACAGAGACCAGCACCGCCTGAGAGAGGTGACTTGCCACTATCTTGGACACCCCTGGGAGCCAGAGTCCACCTGCTTATGTCTGTGCACCACACTGTCTCTGAGGGACTGAGATGGACAGAAGGTGAGGAGGGGCTGGCTTCCCTTTTGCGTGTGAATGGAAAGGGGTATGGATGAGCATGGACAGGTTAACACGTTACCGCACACTTTTAAACTGACGTGCTTAGAACCATGTATTACTGTCATCTGCTACAATGTATTAACAGTGGGCAAGTGGGGATGCAGGCTCTGTCTTCACAAGTGGGGCCTGTCCATCCCAGCATGGGGAGTGGACAGACACTACAGCTTCACTAGGCTCCTGACACCAGCCTAGAAAAAAAGACATTGGCTCTCAAGGGACAGAGATATGAAAACTTTCACAGCCCTCAGGTCAGCGGAGAGCTGCTTCATGGACTGCTGACTATAAGCCTGAAGGAAATGCAAGCTGGAAACAGAAGAGCCAATGACATGAGAAATCTCACTGCTGAAGTCAGATGGAACTTGGCTCAAAGCAGAGAATACCAGAAGGATGTTTATGCTCAATTGACTCTGCAAAGGGATTGGACTTTCTGGATGATAGCAAATGATGGTGAACATTGAGAAGAACGAGGATCCCAGAACACTTCATTTTGCTCATGCAAAACCTAGACCAAGAAGCTCTTGTCCAAACAAACACAGCAACACTGTATGGTTTAAAATCAGGACAGATGTGCATCAGGGTTGTATTCTTTCTCTGTATCTATTTACTCTGTGTGCTGAAGAAATCATTTGAGAAGCTGTAAGAAAGTGGCACCAGGACAGGAGGAAGACTTACACACAGCCTGCGTTATATAGATGACTTACCTGCTTGCAGAAAGTGAAGAAGACTTAAAATACTTGGTGCATAAGGAATATCAAATGGGATACATATCAACATCAAGAAAACAAAAATCCTCACCACAGGACCAATAGGCAACATGTCAAGGCGAAGCCCATTCGCAATCCTCTCTCTAAACCCACACCCTTGGCCTTCACTCTTGGTTTTGGCCTCAAATGTCATCAAGCTCTTGAGCTCTGCCAACATGTATCCAGAAGCAGCCCACTCTGCCAGCCAGCCTCCTGCAGCCACTCTACTCTATTGCTGTGGGATGACAAGCCCCACTGCATGGGGCAGGGTGTCCCCTGTGCCGTGTTACCCCATCTCCAATGTTACAGCTCTCTGTTCTGTGAGTCTAGAAGGTTCTCAGGTCAAACTCCCATGTCCAAAGCACAGAGAGCTTCACTCCTGGCTCCTCTTGATTATATTAAGGCTCCTTCCACCTCATTATGCCTAGTGGGACGGCAACTGACTGATACCCGTCAAGGGTTCCATGAAACTTAATTGCATATTCCCACCCTTGCAGGGGCTCAATGTATCTTATTTGAATAATCGTACTCTTCAGTATCTGTCATGGACTATAAGAACCTTGTGGCTCCTCCTAGCCATTTCTGAAGAGTTGCAAGTCCATGGCTTGAAGGACCAGATAAAAGCAATTCATTGCACTGCACTGACACACAAGTCCACTGGTGTACACACAACTCTCTGAGGTAGGATATGGCCTTCTTGCTATCTCTCAGTTAGTTCTATTTTCTGCCTATTGTTCACCTCTAGAAAGCAGAAGCCAGATGTCATCTATTCTGACTCAGGTGAGCCCATTTGTGGGTAACTGAAGAACTGAACTCCACAAAGCTTTCAAGGCTTTTCAGAAGGTCATAAGGTCTTTAGAGTCTCTGGGTGGGTTCAAACTACCAAGCTTTCACTTCGTAGCAGAGCACTTAACCATCTGCTGGTCAATCAAGACAACCTAAAGGCCAACTAGTACAGACACTTGAAGGGGAGGGAGGAGAGGAGAGAGTGTTAAATTTGACTTACTGAAACTTTAGGTCACTCTGCTGGCATAGCCCACAGGGAGCTGTTCTACTACCCCAAAGGCTGCACCTCTCTGCTGGTTCAAATCCACCTGTGGCTCTTCAGGGACAAGATGGACCCTCTCCTCTCATGAGATTTGCAGCCTCAGAGACTGGGAGTTGGTTCTGACTCAACAAATAGCTGGAACTGCTTTTAGTGAGACTTCAGAAGAAACAGGAGTGCTTTGAGTCAAAAGAAGTTTCAAATTTCAGAACAACTCAAGCAAATACTTTCTGTATCAGTAGCAATAAGC
Organism: Elephantulus edwardii; assembly: GCF_000299155.1. Lineage (NCBI taxonomy): Eukaryota > Metazoa > Chordata > Mammalia > Macroscelidea > Macroscelididae > Elephantulus > Elephantulus edwardii. Next base: position 1,347,017 of record NW_006400036.1, read on the forward strand.
CAGGTTTACATAGCAGGGACTGCAGTTAATCATAAACATAAATGATTAGGAGAACTGTTTCTGTATTTCTGTG
>NW_006400036.1:1347273-1391176 GCF_000299155.1 Elephantulus edwardii
TATTATTCTCAAAAACCGCAATCATTTATATTCCATCTCTCTCCTGGAATTCTGCTTAAAATCCATTTCCTTTCTCTGCCTCTTTAATGGGCTTCTCAGAGAAGGCCTTAGGAAACCATTCTAAATTAATCAATACTTTAAAAAGAGTTTTTAAGGAATATTCAATGAAAATACTTGACATAACAAAAATAATAAAAATTTTAATTAGGCTCAACCAGAGTTAGGTGCAAATGTATTTCTATAGCAGGATCTTTGGTATTCACATCTCAGAATGAAAAAAGTCCAAGTTTTGGCCCTGAAATGGCAATGCTGACCACGCAGCACCCTCCAGTGGCCTGGACAATTTGGTTTAAAAAAAAAAATTCCAAGTCTCACTGAGTAGGAAGTGAGTGGAAAACCCTCCAGCAGTTTTCCAAAGCTGTACATTCTGTGAGTGTATTTCCCACACAGCAGCCGGTGAATTAGAACCCGTGGAGACATGCCACCTTTTGGTTATCAGTACAACTCCCTAAGGTCTAGGCCACCAGAGCAGTAGAAAAGTACCCAACAATACAGGAAGGTTATGGACATCGGATATTTAGACAGTAGGTGCTGGAAGTCTAGAAGTGGGAGGGAAAAAAACCTACCAAAAGCCCTTACTCTCAATGCAGTATGTCCTGCTGGTGCACTCCCACAATCAGAGCAGCTCAGTGCAACGTTCCAAGAAAGCCAGTCCATTTCACCACAGTGTGCTTTCAAAAACTAGACTCTGGTAATGTCTTCTTATGGGCTAAGGAGAGCGTGTGGTACTTGACCCTCTGCAAAGCACCATGAGCAGCCTGATCCTCAGGAATGCTGCACTGCGAGGCACCCTGTGTGCTGGCCCGAGCGGGCCTGGCTTTCCGGGGCAGCCTGAAGGAGCTGGGCGCAGAGCGCACATGCCTCTCCAGAGTGTCTGGCGCTGGGCTCTCTCCGACCTGCAGGGAAACTGTGCCAGGTCCGCTGTGCACCAGGGCCCCTGAGGACGCCTGGAGGGAAACCTTTGCCTGGTCACCCCTCCTCTTGGTTTCCTTCTTAAAAAACATGGACCTCAGGAGTGTGAGTGTGCGCTGCTGAGATGTGTCTGTCTCCAAGTGCCTCTCCTCAGCATTAGCCTTCATCTTGGTGCCTGGATTCCTGCAACTGTCCTTACTATATCTAGATAAGCCTGTAGTGCTGGGCGGCTCCTTGGGCAAGGACACACCGCTGCCACTTCCCAGATGGCCCCTAGCAGTGCAGTTTCTGACCTTCTGGCCTTCGGCCTGGGTCGGCTTCTCACTCTCCACTGAGGACGCCACAGTGAGGGGCAAGTCCCACCTCCTGGGCAGTCTAATGTCCTGGTTTGGGATTTCCTTTCCTTTCCTTGCAGCATTTAGGCCTTCTGAATGTCCAGGGACTGGACAGTGATTGGGGTGAGCTGAGGTGTACACACTGGCTCGCACACTCCCTTCATTGTCCCTGTGGACAGTGGCGATTGGGTTCGGTACCATTGGCCTCTCTTCCCCGCCTGAGGCACCAGTCAGCAGAGGGACGATGGACCGACTTGTGGATCGGGGTCTCCGTCTGGACTCCAAGTATTCCACCAGCTCCACGGAGGCCCTTCGGCCTGCTTTCCCCCTGTTTCCAAAAGACCACCGCAGGGGCATGGTCTTGAAGGTTCCATGCTTGGCTCGGGAGGAGGCGGGTGCCTTCATGCTGATGCTTCGACCTCGGATGCCCTGTGACAACAGCCTGGACTCCAGTCCTGCTGAGAAAGATGGCAAGACATGAGTATCCAGAGAATGCCGTCCGGGAAAGTGTGACTGCCACGATGCTGTTCATCTGGCAGATGCCCACTGTGCACCTGTTGTTATATCAGATCTCGTCCTGAGCAAGGGGCCCTGCGTGGCTAGGACAGGTTGATGACCTAAAGGCTGGCAGTTGGCACGCACAATGCAGAGCACCAGGAAACCTAGAGACCAGCCTCCAGAAAGATTAAAGCCAAGAAACCCCAAGGGGCATTCTACTCTGCAACATCGGGGAGTCCTGTGAGTGGTCGTGGGCTCGGTAAAACACATTGTTCGTGTTTGTTGGGATTCTAGGCACGAGGGGCTGGCGGTTCGGGGCTGGGTGGCACTTCCCCTCTGATGCACCTCACATAGACCCCCCCACCTGTCAGTGGAGGCTGTGTGTTGCTACGACACTGGTTTCAGTGGAGCTTTCAAATCACAATGAACTAGGAAGAAAAGCCTCCTCCTTCCTCCTTCTAAAACTCAGGCTCCAGGGGGTTGGCAAAGTAGTCAGATAAGCAACCTACAGCTTTTCCTGTAGGGTCACAAAAAGTTTACCAAAAATCCCAATCGAGGGCAATTTTGAGCATCCTGTAATTTAGGGTAAATTACTGAAAGCAAGGTCGGGCATGAAGGAGAGTGAAGGCACATGAGGACCTGGTAATCTGTAATCAGCATTGTCACCCAGCCAGGCAGGGCTTACCTCCCACAAAAGAGAAGGAGAAAAGTTCTACCAGCATTAGGGCGTCCACACCAGAGAGGTCAGGACCTCAACCGCCCACTGCTTGCAGGCAACTGCCTCAGTGAACTTCCATCTGATTGGACAGGATGCAGGGAGTCCCCAGGAACACCCCACTTTAACTGCAAGCAGGCCATCACCATGCTGAGCCCAGTGAGGGGACATCCCTGCACTCAATAAAAGCATTTTCAATTGCTCACTGAAAAGATAGCGCATGCCCAGAGGGTTGGGACTGGTTACTTTCTACTCCCACAGAAAGAGCAGCCCCTTTTTGGAAAAAGTATGTCCACTGTCATCACTAAAGTCAGGGTCTGGCTTATATCATAGTTTTACAGCCAGTTCCTAAACCTGTGATCTCACAGGGACACTAGCAGGTGCTGATCGGTGGGCATGGCAGGGGCTCACAGAAAGAAGCCCAGGCCACACTCACAGGCAGCAAGAGGCCTGAGTCCCCACCCTGAGGACCTGTCTGACAGCTGACGCCAGCCAAGCAACCAGCATCAGTGTCCTCCCCCAAAATAGTGGTGGATTCATGGTACGTTTTCATTGGCTGACTTTAAGAAGAGATTACGCATGCTTTCTTCATAATCTGAATCTAGAAGCTCTGCTGAAATCTGTTCAAGGCAATGCTGTTGTTAGATGCTCTACAGTCAAGTATGGCGCACAACAATACCATGAACAGCAAATCTGGACCCTATCTTTAACCACACCATCCTCACAATCTCTGACATAATTGAACCCATATCTGCAGTCACCATGTCAATCCACCTGGTGGAGGGTCTTCCTCTCTTAACCAGACCTCACCTTTCCAAACATGATGTTCCCCTCCAAGTAACAGCCTATTCTAGCAACATGCCCAAAGTATGTGAGATGAAGCTCTATCATTTTTGCCTTCAAGGAACACTCTGGCTGCGCCTTCTCTAAAACATATGTTTGTTCTTTTGGCCATCCATGGGACATTCAGTACTCTTCTCTAACACCACAGCTCAGAGGCATCAATTCTTCTGTCATCCTTACTCTCCGTCCAGTTCTCAGATGCATAACAAGTGGCTGAAAAGACCAAAGCCTGAATGAGGTGCACAGTGGTCCTCAAATTGACATCATTGCTCATTAGTACTTTCAACAGGTCCCTGACTACAGATTTTCTCAGTGCTGTCCGTCTCAAAAGAGAGGAGGAGCCCAATCAGATGAATTGACACAGTGAGTACACCAACGAGCTCAAGTGTCCAGAGATTGTGAGGATGGTACAGGACAAGACAAGGTTCAGATCTATTGTTCACAGGATTGCTACGGGCCGTATTCAACTTGACAGCATGTGACAGCACAACAAGGGAATACTGTCAAGGAAGCTCTGTTGGCCTTGGGGGTAAGGAGTTGTGTTGCCAAGCAAAGGCAGGCAGTTTAAATGAGGTTAAATTTCTGCTTGGGAGAAAAATGATCAGTCTCCTGTCATGTGATTTACTGCCTCTGAAAACCCACTGAGGGTCAGATAGGAGTTGGCTCCAAGTTGAAGGTATGTAAACAACAACAACAAAAACACATATTTGTCCTTTGTTATCTAATGTGATGTGATTGCTCTGTTGAAGTCATACCAGTGAGGGGTGGATTTTAAACGTAACCATTTCTGAGTTGTGAAACTGTAGCATGCATGTGCGTGCACACACACACGGGGAGGACAGATGCCATGAGAGGCTCTTCTCTAGGCCAAGCACGCAAAGGAACCAAGGAGTGTCCAAGGCTCCTGACAAGGAAGGAACCAACTCCGCCAAGACCCTGCTTTGGACTTTTGGCCACCAGTGCTGAGAGACAATATATGTGTGTTCTTAAAGCCAGAAACTCCTTCTCTGTTCTCTTATAGCAGCACTACGAAATTGAAAGAACAGAGAAAGAGCAAATCTGTGCCCAGAGTAAATAGGCGAAGACCATATTTGAGAGTTGAACCTCATCTAATAACTGATTCTTAATGTTGTTGTTGATGTTATGTGTCATTAAGTTGGAAAGGAGACACAGCTGACCCTCCAGTGGGCTTTCAGGGGCTAAAATTACACCACAGGAGACTGAACATCTTTCTCCTGAGGATCTGAATGGTCCAATTGGTGGATTTGGGTGGGTAACACAACTCCATACACACTAGGCCACCAGAGCTCTCTGATTCTTTATACCCAAAGCTGTAAAATGCAGACACTTTCTTAAAATGGGAAATAACTGAGAGCTTTTGTAGAAAAGGACAATGAATTCAGCAATTTTGACCAACTTGGTAAATGTACCCTTTTCCTGATGGAAGTGGCTGTTTGTGAAGACAAGTGAGTCTGGCATGGGGGGCAGGGAGGGGGAGGGGGTGGGGCTCCAGGACCTCATGCTTCCCCTGGTGCTGCCATTGTTGCTGCTGAGCCTCAGGAGCCAGTGATCAGACAGGGAGGAGCTGGTGGAGCCTGCAGGGGACACAGATGGCAGGGAGACCACAATGAGAGCTGGCCCCATTCACACCCAAACCCCCAACTCAGAGCCCTGGAATCAAGAGAATTACAAAAGAATTGCACAATAACACACTAACCTGTCACTGATCAAACCCCAGGTTGGTACCAAAGGTTAATTAACCCATTCAGCTGCTAAGGAAAAGATTTGAGTTCACCTGAGGCACTTTAGAATGAAGGCCTCGCAACCTGCTTATGAAAAACCTTTCTCTGAAAATCCTCTGGAGCACAAGTCTCCCCTGATGCACGTGGGGTCATCAAGAGTTGAGTCAAGTCCACAGTAACGGGTCTGACCTGCACCTAGTTGTTCATGTGACTGAGCCTGACAACCGAGGGAGGCCGTTTGAGCACAAAAAAAGGCACTCAGGCTGCTGGTCACCGAAATGCTTTCAAGAAATGACTTGTCACCAGTAATCAATGGGGCATCTTTTCCATCCTTCTTCTGACAATCATTTTCTGTTAAAGAAAGCCGGACTTTGCTTGTGGTTTGATTTACACCTGTCAGGGACTCTTAGTTTTATTTTACTATTTTTCCAGATATGTTTGGGAACAAAATATAAGTATGAAAGAAAAAAATGTCCCTTCTTCTCAAAGTAGGCTGCTTTGTGGAGTGAAACAAATCACACAGGAAGGTCATGTTTAGACCTTCTCCCCACCCCACACCCAGAGGACTTTATAATCTAATGAAAGTATCATTGGATGTGGTAAAGCAGCTCCATGTCCTAGAAAAGGCCCCGCCTCACTCCACCTGTCTCTCTCCAGAAGGACCAGAGCGGGTGCCCTTATCTATTCCGCTGTGGTGGAGCCGATGTGGCTCACAGCGGCCCCACACGTCACAGCAGCACTGGGCTCCAGAGTCTACACTGGCTCATTGTAATCCCTCCCGCCATCCAGGGAACTCCTTAGCTTATACTGATGGTTTCATGAAATCTGGGCTGAAATGCATAGGACTGGGAATATAGAATTCCACATTGCCAAGCGTCACCTCAGGTACAAATGATGACTTTTTTCAGATTTCAATGTGTCCACACACATCCTTGCAAACAGGAATCTGGGCTGCGGCCTAGGACCTCTACAACAACAACTGGCCCCTCGTCTCTGACCCTTCCCTGCCATGCATCCTTCATGTTTGAGGGAGCATCTTACCATTTCCTTACATGACTTCCCAATTTCCTCTCTCCTACCTCTCATGGAGCTGCTGGCCGACCAGGGAGGGATGCTGTTTCGCTTCTGATAAAACAGAATGTAAGCCCCTCGGGTGTTGACCTCATCCTCTCGCAGCGGCTCCACCGCGCTGTCATCGTAGCTGTACCACTGGCCGTCCACAGAGTTCCGGCAGTAGGCTGCAAAAGCCAAACCCCGAGCCTCAGTGATGGGAACCAGACAGATAGGGAGCTGCTCACCAACACACAGAGGAAACACAGACCTGCTTGCGAGCAACAAGAAGTCAGCCTGTGTGTGGCCACAGGTGAACTCTGGGATTGAAAATGATCCACAAATTATGCTCCCCTGGTCTCACTGATCCATTCCTATATTCTTTTAAATCAAAGGCTTATTTTGTAGCTCTTGCTCGGTGAACATCTCCAATAGAAGGGAGTCCCGTATCATCCAGCCAGAAATTCTGTAGTATCCCTCTCTTTCTTGAGAGAATCTTCCAAGTGCACATCTATATTACTTACATAATCAAGTATAACCAAATGCACATAAACATTGTAAAGGTCTCCTTAAAAGTAAAATAGTCTTAGTTGTTGTAGAATAGAATAGTCCATGATGCATTAAATACAATAAGAACAACTATTCTTCAAACATTTGTTTAGTTTGTGTTTGTATATGTAGACAGTCCCTATTATCACTATTTACAACGAAGCATATTTATGACTTTCTGATCTTTTTGTTTTTCTTTGATTCTTTCCATGTCTGGTCATCAGTAATGTGCACCACCTGTGACACTGTGGCCTAATTTGCTGTTATGATTCTCAGATGTTTACTCACAGATGTTCAATGTTGTGATTTATGAAACTACTGCTAACACAAGGCAATCATTTTTAAATGAGATATTTGTCTTATGTCATAACTGGCTTCAAAAGGACTCCCTGTCTTAGGGTGGTAACTAGCTGTACATTTTTATATACAAACTCTCCCACACACACTCGTGCATATAAATGGAGGAGCATTCTGGGTCATGATACAATTCATCATTTACACGACTTGTTTAGATAGGTGGTATTTTATTTGACCTCATTTAAAATTTATGACATACTGAATGGGGTAACAGTTTTTTAAAAACTATCAACTGATGGCAATTAGAAGGAACCTTAGGTGGTTAGTGGTGTCGTGTGTTAAGTGTTGAGCTGCTAACCAAAAGGCAGGTGGTTCAAATCCACCAGCCACTCTGTGGAAGAACGATGGGCAGTTCCCCCCCACCCCCCATAAAGATTTACATCCCTGGAGACCTAATGGAGGGTCACTATGGGTCGGGATCATTTGGACAGTAGTGGGTTATAAGGGGAATTATGTAAAATGCATGTTATGTGGATGTACTAATTGCTGAGGGGCTGCAGTGTGAGAAGCAAGTGACTCATCTGAGGCTCAGTCATAAATATCCCAGAATTATCATGCAAATCAAAGAAGTTGTGGAGAGAGTCACTGGACAGAAAAGAACTTCCTGGGCAACAGAAAACTCAGTGCGCATGTCTCACAGCCTAGAGGTTGAAGTCTGAGTTTCACACCTACTCCCCTCATTTCTGCACAGTCTCGTATCCTGGACCACGGTGGCTAAACCCCAGCAGAGTGTGTCATTTTAGGAAGGTTCCATGCAGCCCACCTCTCCTGTTGAACACACAGTCCTGCAACATGGGCTCTGCTCTTTCTTCCCAGGGCCCCAGCACCGGACAAAAGGAAAACCCAGGGTCCATGAGGGGCCAGAAGACCAGAACCAGCAGCTGCAGAAGAACAAGTCGCAACACAGTAGCACAAAACGGCTGCCTGTGAAGTGATAGCTGCTCGCTCACACCGTCCTGACCATTCCAGGCTGATCCGGCATCACTCCACCCTCTGAACGCCTCACTGTCCAGTCTTGAGACCCCTGCTTGGTACTGCAGCTTCTGCTCTCTCCTCATGGGGGGGCTCTCCTTCACTGGCAGGGACGATGCCCAAACCTTTCGGAGTCAGAAGGCTCTGTCTCCACTACAGTCTGTGCAGTGGTTACACTCCACCACCACTGGCAGCAGCTGCTGTTTACATGCAGCTCTCACAGAGCTTCATCATATCACTATGGGAGTGTAGAAGAAACAAGGAAACAAGTAACTGAGAAAAACGGCCACTCACAACACTCTCTCTTCAGTCCTTAAAAGGATAACTTGACACAATTCAGAACCCTTAACTCAACTACTTGTTTCTGTCTTTCTAAAGCGACCCAAAGGGATTCAACACGTACCACAGAATAACCAAACTGAATCACCGTCCATGAGGACTGTGGTGGCCTGAATGAGCCACAATGCTGTCCACTCCATCACCAGGATTTCAAATACCAGAAGGGCCACCCAGGGGGGAGAGATTTAAGCAGAGCTTCCAGGTGAAGACCAGGGTTGGTGATCTCCTTCCACAAATTAGCCCATGTGTACCCTACAACTCACAGAGAATACTGTCTGATCTAAACCCTACGACTCACAGAGAGAACCGTCCAGGGCTGGAAGAGGAGCTCTCAAATTTGTAAAGAGACCATGGACTCGAGTGTGAGTATCATGAGGATGGTTGTGGACTGGCCAGTGTTTTCTTCTGTCACCATGAATCACAGGCAACTCAACATTAACTCAACATACAAGCCAAACCATCAAATCAGATGACCTCGTCTCCTTCATTGAGTCACAAGTGAAGACAAATGCCACCCTCTCAGCTCCAACAACTGCTGGGCAGTGTATATCGCTTCATTCAGCTGGAATGAATTCTAACGACCACAAGCCTTGCTCTGCGCCAGCTTAGGTCTCCTCTCTCTCTCTCCAGGCACCTGTGCAGTGAGCACTCAGCTCAAGCCAAGGGCCCGAATAAGCTTGGGTTCTAGGTTCTTCCCCTGGTGCCCCGTGTTCACCCCACAGTCCCACAGGTGGTCACACTGCCGCTCCCAGAGATGAGGCTCACCTGTGTAATGCCCACCTTGGAGGCTGCCGTGGTGGTTGCAGACGGCGTACAGGTCGTACAGGAAGTCCAGCGGGTATCCGTTGGGCAGGCACACCGGCTGCTTCCAGGAAGGCCAGGGCCCAAGGCCGGGCCGGGGGCCAGCGCTTCTCGGGGCCACATGGGGGGCCATGTTGAGGCCGGTGAGCGGAAACCTCACCAGTGTGGAGAGCTTGTTTCTCCTCTCGCCGACTTGGCAGAACCTCTTGAGGTGGATGATGAGGATGTCAGGCAGGGTCCACAGGCTTAGCTTCACTGTCCCCTGCTGGAGGACTTTGCAATGGGGACACTTCCACGTATCATCCTGGGTCAGCTGGAAAGGAGGCCGCCAGGACAGTGAGGGCCCCTGGCAGATGGCCCACCCCCTGCAGCAGCCAGCCCCCTCCCTGCCCTTGAGGGCCAGGGCTGGACCTGCTCCTCCTTGGTGTAGAACTGGAAGCACTGGTCCACGGTGCAGCTGGGCTACTGGTACACCTGCTGCTGCTGCTACCCCACACTCTCTGCATCCTGGACCCGCTCCTCCTGGAGGGCCCCCGAACAGGCTGTGGGGAAAGAGAGCCCAAGGACAGGGTTGCTTTGTAGCCCCAAGAGCAGTTTATCTAAGTTCTACCTCTAGCAGGAGAAAGGCAGCCATCCGAGGTGAGATGAAGGCACACCTGGTCCAAGGGCTTCTGAGGGGCCTGCACTTACATCTGACTCAGGACTCACTCTCTTTGTGAGCCCTCTGTCTCCCAGACCAGCTCCTCGGGACACAAGCTCCTTGGCTTCTTCATCTTCCCTGTGCCCTACAAGGCTTGACCCCTTCTAGATCAGTATTTGCTGGACCAAGAAAAGTCTTTTTTCAAAGTTGGCTGCTATAGAGACCCCAAAGCATGATGATCAAGAGCAGACAGCCTGGCTTCAGATTTCAGTTTTTACCACGAACAAGCTGAGCACCTCCTTAACCTCCCTGTGTCAGCGAAAACCAGACCACAGCAGTGCCTCACTTCATCAGAAGCCCTGGCGGCAGAGGCGGTCGCATGCTGCACAGAAACTAAAGGTCGGTGGTCTGCAGCCTCAGAAAGCTGACAGAGAATGGACTCAGTGGGGGCAGCATTGTCTGGGTTTACTATATCATGTGTAATGAAAATGAAGTAAAGGCTACAAGTATGTACGTATGTATAGTGTTCAGGGGGGCGGGGGCGGGGGGGTGGGGGGTCAGCAGCAGAATTCTCACCTTCGATGTGAGAGACCCAGTTTCAATTCCCGGCCAATGCAGCCCCACCCACGTGCCAGGGCTGAGCTGGTTACAGCAGAGTTTCCAAGTAAAGAGGAGAAAGACCTAGCAATCTACTCAGGAATCTCTGCCCGGTCAGGGGGGTGGAGCTGGTTTGGGCAGCATTTCTGTCTGTCATGTATGATGACACCATGAGTCAGGACAAACTGGACAGCACAATGACAAGGCAAGTGCCCAGAGCAGAGCTGGCCAAAGGGAAAGAGCCACCTCACTGTCCCTCATCACCATCCCTAAAAGTGTAACTACCATCAGCATCATGACTCTCCCAGGGGCATCTCAAAAGGATGGACACTTGTGGACACGGATGCTCAAAGCTTCCAAACTGAACAGAAATTTCCTCAGTAAAAGGAATGTGTTTGATCCCTCACAGTGCTGGTTTGATAGGGATAGGCAAATCAGAAACTGGCTATCTACAATGTGGATAAAAAGGCATGAAGCATGAAGTAGCTGGATTATATGATTTCACAAATGTAATTATTAGTAAGATGATTGTAAGGGGGGAAACATCACAATACATATGAGTGAAATATGGTGTAACTGAAAGAAAAACATTGTATAAAACAATGTACATGGAGAGGGTGGGAGCAGAGAGGTGAGGATGGGCGGAGGTTGTAATCATAGGATCACACAATTTGATGGGTGGAGGGAAGGGTGGGTTAAGGAAATGGGAAATATCCAAGATCTGATGTGAAAAACAATGTATATGAACTTTGTAAAGAAACCAGTATAAAATAAAAACCCCCCACAACCACAATGCACATGCATGAAGCACAATGTACGCTGTATGCAAACTAATAAAGACATGCAATTAAAAAAAAATAAGATGGGTGGGTTAGAAGGGCTAGAGTATGTGCACATTGCCTACAATTCATGCTGGGAAAGCTGCGCTCAAGGAAGTCATATCTGTGTAGGCAAGGACTCCTTTGAAGGAGAGAACTCAGTTGAACTTACCGCTCTTTGGTACAGCTATCCCACTCCACTGCCAGCTTGATGTGGGGGGGGCCACCCAGCTTCCTGAGGTGCAGAGCCCTGAGTGGAGAGTAAGGAAGCCCATCAGCAAACACAGAGCATCCTGCTGCCCGAGCACTGGCCTCCCAACCAGAATCACACAGTCTGCAAAACCAAGGTCTCTTGACCTAAAGATCGTGCTAAGTCATTTTCACAACAAAAGAGGGAGGGAGGCCTGCAAACGGGGAAAATGAATTTACAGAGCAGAGCCACTTCTTAGATGTTGTTCAGGTGAAGCCTGTGGGCTTGCTCAGTCTCAGTTCCATGGGAGTGGGCTGTCTGAGGGCCTGGTAACTACAGGAACGCAAGTCAAGTCCCCCGTGGCAGCCCCAGGTACCAAGGGAACACGTGACACAGATACTCAGCACTGAATGCCACGCTGAGTGTTCATTCCCCTCTGGTGCTAAAGGAAGGAGCTCTGGTGATGGTCTGGTGATGCTCTGTATGGCGTTTACTACCAAGCAAAAGGTCATTGGTTTGAATCTGCCTACTGCTCCCCAGGAAGAACACTCTGCTTCCATAATGAGTTACGGCCTAAGAACTCCAATGGGCAGTTCTACTCGGAGACAGAATTGACTTGACACAGTGATTCTGGTCTGGTAGGTGCTAAAGGAATACCCCAATGCCTTTGAATTGTGGTGCTGGTCAAAACCACACACAAATCTGTCTTGGATGAAGTGCAATTAGAGTGCTCCTTAAAGGCCAGGAGGTTAAACTTCACCTCACATATTGTGGGTATGTGGTCAGGAGGGACCAGTCCTTAGAAAAGACCTCCTGCTGGGAAAGGTGGAGTTGCCAGGAAAGAGAAGACTCAATGAGATGGAATGACACAGTGGCTGTAACCATGGACTCAGGCATGGCAGAGCCCATGAGGTGGTCATGGGATGGGATAAGGTGTCTGTCTGTGGTTCATACTGTCATTACGAGTTGTCAGTCGATGGGCCTTAATGACAACAGCAACAAAGGAATACCAAATGTGTTAGGCAGTCATTGCTATGGGCCTTTCTAGAGGTGGGTTAAAAAACAATCAATGTGTACAAGCACATAACATGGCAGCTGACAGCAATGAGGCAAATGATCAAGACTAACCAGCACGGTAACCAACTATACTAATACACAGCCTCAGTTTATGTTTATGTATTTCTTGGTACACTGCCGCAAAGTCATACACATGCTTCTACGCTTATGTACTTCTATAGACTCTAAGTTTCAGACTCAAATGAGGACGTCTGTTCTCTCCCCGGTTAAGGGATAATCCCTTACCTGTCGACTGCCCAGTGACAGAGGGGCTGACCATCCTGTGGGGACAAGTAGCTGCAGGTGAGGGAGAGTCCCACTACCCGGATGGAGAACAGCGACCCCAGGTTCTGTCAAGACAGGAAAGCGCAGTCATGTAGTGCCAATGCTGACTCAAGTTCAGAATCTACACGGCAGATCAAAGTACTCGAACATGTAATCGTCTTCACTGTGTCTAGGAATTAGAATGAAAAAGTCCAGACATATTAAAGGCTTTAGTTTTTAAAAATAGTCATGTTATATGTTTTAATATATAATCCAATGCTATGTCTAACACATGAAATCTAACCCTTACCAAAAACAAACACAGTATATACTTAAATAACAAATGTCCAATTGGAACAAATATCATCAGCTCAGCTCACGGACATTAAGTCAGTTATCTTTAACAAATTATCAATGGATAATTTAAAATTAGTAAAATGATCATCCCCACCCCTAAATCAGTCAATTATCGAAAAGCAAGCAGATAATGAAGTATGTTGTTTTTGTCGGATGCTGTCGAGTTGAGTACAACTGATAGAGACCCTATAAACAAAAGGTGTGAACCCTGTTCCATCCTGCACCTCTTACACTTCTTGACACACAAGAGCATATTGCAGGAGTCACCCACCGTGTCAATCCATCTGGCTGAGGGTCTTCCTTTCCTTCTCCAAACCTCCACCCTTCCCAGCATCACTTCCTTCTCCAAGGAAAAACCCCTCCTAGCAACATGCCTGAAGTGTATGAGGCACTCTAGCTGCACCCTCTCCAAGACGTATCTGTTTGTTCTCTTGGCTGTCCCTGGGATGTTCAGTGGTCTTCTCCAACACCACAGTTCCAAGGTGTCAATTCTTTTTCTGTCATCCTTATTTGTTTTCTAGCTCTCAGATGCATAAAAAGTAACCAGAAAGACTATGACCTGCATCAGATGCAGCTTAGTCCTCAAACGGACATCATTACTCCTCAATAATTAGAAGTGGTCCCTAACTGAAGATTTTTCCAATGTAATGCATCTCCTTATTTCATGACTGCTAGTGGATCCAAGAAAGATGAGGCTGTTGATAGTTTCAATCTCCTCTCTATTCATCATGATGCTGACTACTGCTCCAGTGGTAAGAATCTTTATTTTCCAGACAATGAGATGCAATCCATAACGAAGGTTGCATTCCTTGATATTCTGCAACAAGTGCTTCAAGTCCTCCTCATTTGTGTGTGTGTGTGTGTGTGTGTGTGTGTGTGTGTGTGTGTGTGATCTGCATAATGCAGGTTACTGATGAGTCTTCCTTCAATCCTGATGACATATTCCTCCTCTTAGAGTCGGATAATTTGCTCAGCATACAGACTGAACAGTTGTGGAGAGAGAATACAACCCTGGCACACTCCTTTCCCAATTCCAAACCATGCAGTTCTCCCCTGCTCTATTTGTACAACAGCCTCCTGGTTCAGGTATAGGTTTTGCATGAGCACAATAAAGTGCTCTGGTATTATTCCTAGAATTCGCTGACAATCACCTGTGGGCTGGAAGCCTCTTTTTTGTTTAAGCAATCAGGACCTTGGGAGTTGCGTTTGTATTTAAAATGCAGTATGTAAGTAACCATACATAAATATATACTATATGCAAAATAGAGACACCATTCAAAATAAACGACGAGAAAGATAACACCTACTCTTTATTAAATGATGATACTAGAAAAAATAATGTTGAGTTGATAAAGTCAATCACAAAAAGACCATAATGGTTTAAGACCACTAATATAAAAATCCACAGAAAGAAATCAGTCCTGGAAGGTTAATAGAGATGATAAGTAAGGCGAAGGAAAGTAGGAAAAAAAATTCAAATATTAAAAAAGTGTAGAAAGAAAAGATTTTTTTTGTTGTGCTTTCCCCCCAAATACATAAAGAGAAAGTACGCCTCCCTATTATTTTACTTTCTAGTGTTTAGCTATAAACTGAGGAGCTAGGAGGGATGGGCGTTATAAAAAGGCACATTCGTTTCTCAAAGTACAGTATTTCTGAGACGTTCTTGGTTACAAATGTGCAATCACTCAGCTGCTGATCAAAAAGCAGGTTAGTGATGCAGGTTCAGCCAGAAGTGCTTCAGAAGGGAAGGGCTGGTGATCTACTTCTGAATGATCACAGCCATCTACAACCCTGTGGAGCACAGCTCTCCTCTGGATGCATGCCAACACTGGCTCATTTAATCCTTCTGAAATGGAAGTGAGTCTTTAAACCAATAGGATAGTGCAATAAGGACTTCAGTGAGATAGCGGGAGAGTGAGGACACAGTGGAATCGCATCATTAAAAAAAAAGATTGTTGTTATGTGCTGTCAAGTCAGGAAACAACTCATGGCTGACGGTTCAATGGGGCTTCAGGAGTTATAAATCGCAAGGGAAGAGATTGTCCATCTTTGTCCAGCAGAGCAGCTCATGGGCTTGAACCATGTGCCTTTGTATTGCCAGTGCAACTCCTTATCACTAGGCCAGCAAAGCTTCCTAAAATACGATTAGTGGAATGGAATACAAATCTCTCTCTCACACACACACACACACACACACACACACACACACACCCACCCCCAGGTATGCAGTTTGAATCCACCCGATGCTCCATGAAAGGATGAGCAATCTCCTCCCAGGTGATTTACTGCCTCTGAGAACCTACTGGAATGTAAGCTATGAATCAGTTCCAACTAAACAATGCACAGTAACAACAAAGATGTTGTGACTGATGACTTTGGCTCAAACAAGGGGGGAAATAGTTTTCTTTCAAAATCTGACAAAGGTAGAAATTAAACTTTATAAAAAATTAATGAAAGAGAGAAGTTGAACTCAGAAAGGGAAAGAAGAGGAAAGCAGTATAATTCCAGCACCTGGGAGGACGGGATGATCAGAAACGGACTCTGAGGGCTTCAAGTCCTTCAGTGACGGCAAGTAAGGACGGGAGCACTGGACACAAGGCGATTAGCGAAGACAGAAACCAGGCTGAGGAGTCCTGAGGACAATGCTCCAAGACTATACGTCTACCTGCGGCACTTACAAAAAAACCAGATCTGTTGCTGTTGATGCCAACTCACTTGTTACAGAGTAGAAATGAGCTCCACAGGGTTTTCTTTGCTGTAATCTTTAGAGAAGCCCATCACAAAGCCTTCTTCATGGACTGATGAGTTTCAACTGCTAACCTTTTGATTAGCAGTCAAGCTCAAAATATGTGTACCACCCAGGGGCTGTGTGGATCTACAGCCTCAATGAAGAGTAAAAACAACAGTGGCTGATCTTGCGACTGGCTAAGGAAGAGTATACTACTAAGTAAGAAGAATGTTACTTAGGTCCATGGGGGAAACTCCTACTTCACCCCTACATTGGAGTCTCACTCTAAATGACAAGGTCACAAATACCTAGGGACCAACCACTGCAAAAGGGAAGAATTCCCTGCAAGAAGAATAAGCCCTGGTGCTGGCCTCACCCAAGTTTACTTCCCTAAGTAAAGTTTCCTTTCCCCAAGTTTATGGCTGTGAAGTCCAACTCACATCCACTCTCCATTGGGTTTGTTGTTTTGTACCATAGAGTTGGAACTGACACATCACTGACCACCCAGAAGGTTTTCAGAGGCAGTTACACAGGAGGAGACTGTCCATCTTCCCTTCTCAGAGTAGCAGGTGGCCTCAAACTGCGTGCCTTTGGGATTGCAGCAGAGCTTCTTGCCAATAGGCCATATAATGAAGATCTAAATACTCACGGGAAGAGATTGCCCATCCTTCTCCCAGAGTGGCTAGTGCTACCACATCACACACTGTGTCACAGGCTCCTTCAAGTTTACATAGAAGAACTTAAATTCATGTGCTGATGATAAATCCTTTTTATAATATATGTAAATTAAGTCTGCAAAAAGCTGATCATCTGTATAAGAGAAATTTCCCTGTCCTCTATTGTTAAAGAAATCTGCTTTTTAGACCCTTCAATATATGTTCATTACTCTTAATCTCTTCAGTTCAAATGTTAAGAATTCTTTGTATATAGGAATGGGAGCAATCCGAGACCACAGCCAGCACCATGAGCCTCCTCAACAAGCCCAAGAGTGAGATGACCCCAGAGGAGCTGCAGAAGCAAGAGGAGGAGGAGTTTCACACAGGCCCGCTCTCCGTGCTCACGCAGTCAGTCAAGAACAACACAGAAATGCTCATGAACTGTCACAACAAGAAGCTCCTGAGCCGCGTGAAGGTCTTCGACAGGCATTGCACCATGGTGCTAGAGAATGTGAAGGACACGTGGACTGAGATCCCCAAGAATGGCAAGGGCAAGAAGAAGTCCAAGCCCGTCAACAGGGACCACTATATCTCTATGATGTTCCAGCGTGGGGACTCAGTCATCGTGGTCCTAAGGAAGCCCCTCATCGCCGGCAATCAGGACTGCCCCAGCTTCTACAGCCCTGCCCTCACAGCCGCCTCCTGCTGCCCCTGGAAGACCTGCCCTGATGGGGAATAATAAAGTCTCTGTGTGGGTTTTTTCTATTAGTAAAGGATTTTTTTTGTATAATAGTTTCCAATAGACATAAGAGGAAAAGAAGACCAAAATGGATGTCAGAAGAGACTCTGAAAATTGCACTGGAGACAGAGAAGCCAAAACACAAGGAAGAATTCAAGATACTAAAGAGCTGGATAGAAGATTTCAAAAGGCAGCACAGGATGACAAAGTAAAATATTATAATGAAATGTGCAAGGAGTTGTAGTCAGAAAATCAAAAGGGCTGAACTCACTCAGCATTTCTTAAGCTCAAGGAACTGAAGAAGAAATTCAAACCTTGAGTTGCTATAATTAAGGATGCTTTCGGCAGAATATTAAATGATCCAGGAAGTATTAAAAGAAGGTGGAAAGAATATACTGAGTCACTGTATCAAAAGGAATTGGCAGACACAGAAGAATTTCATGAAACAACATATGAGCAAGAGCCTATGATGATGAAAGAAGTAGTTCAGGCTGCTTTGAAGGAAATGGCAAAAAATAAGGCCCCAGGTATAGATGGCATCGCAATTGACATATTTCAGCTAAGAGATGCTGCACTAGACATGCTTACCACGTTGTGCCAAGAAATCTGGAGAACAACCATTTGGTCAACTGACTGGAACAGATCTATATTTGTTCCCATTCCAAAGAAGGGTGACCCAACAGAATGTGGAAACTATAGAAAAATATCACTGATTTCACATGCAAGCAAAATTCTACTGAAGATTATCCAAAAACGACTAGAACAGCATATCAGCAGAGAACTGCCAAAAGGCCAGGTTGGGTTTAGAAGGGGTCATGGTACTACGGATATTGTAGCTGATGTTAGATGGATCTAAGCTGAAAGCAGGGAATACCAGAGGAATGTATATCTGTGTTCCATTGATTATGCAAAGGCATTTGACTGTGTGGATCATAATAAACTGTGGCTGCCTCTGAGAAGAATGGGAATCCCAGAACATTTGATCGTGCTAATGAGAAACCTATACTTGGACCAAGAGGCAGTTGTCAGAACAGAGCAAGGGAACACTGCATGGTTCAAAATTGGGAAGCGCATACGCCAGGGATGCATCCTATTTCCATACCTTTTCAACCTGTATGCAGAACAGATTATCTGGGAGGCTGGGCTCTATGAGGAGAAATGTGGGGTCAAGATTGGTGGAAGATCTATCAACAATCTGCGTTATGCAAATGACACAACCCTGCTTACTGAAACTGAGGAGGACCTGAAGCGCTTGCTGTAGAGGGTCAAGGACTGTGGCCTCCAATATGGATTGAGGCTCAATGTCAAGAAGACAAAGATTCTCACCACTGGACCAATTGGCAGCATCAGGATGGATGGTGAAGAGATTGAGATTGTTCACAGGTTTAGTTTGCTTGGCTCCACAGTCAACTGTCTTGGCACCAGTAGCCAGGAAATTAAAAGGTGTATTGCGATGGGAAAGTCTGCTGTTAGGGACCTCTCCAAAGTACTGAAGAGCAATAGTGTCTCTCTGGAGACTAACGTGCATCTGATACAGGCCATGGTCTTTGCAACCACTTGTTATCAATCAGAGAGCTGGACAATGACCAAAGAGGATAAAAGGAGAATTGATGCCTTTGAGCGGTGGTGCTGGAGAAGAGCATTGAGAGTACCGTGGACTGCTAGGAAAACAATCAGATTCATCCTGGAAAGGGTTAAACCGTGCAGTTCCTTGGAGGCCAGGATTCTGAGGCTCTGTTAGACATGTTGTGAGGAGAGACCAGTCCTTGGAGAAGGACATCATCCTTGGTAGGGTGGAGGGACAGCACAGGAAGGGAAGGCCCTCTATGAGGTGGACTGATTCAGTGACTGGGGTAATCAGGATGGGAGTGTCAGAGACAGTGCAATTGGCACAGGACAGAGCAGAGTTTAGGGCTTTTGAACATAGGGTCGCTTTGAGTCGCAAGTGATTCAATGGCACATAACAACAACAACAACAACAACAAGAAGTCATTATTTAATGTAGTACTAAAAGGAGTCCTGGTGGTCTAGTGGTAAGAAGCTGCACTACAATTCCAAAGGCACATGGTTCAAATCCACCAGCTGCTCCAGAGGAGAAAAATGGTCAATCTCCTCCTATGAGATATATTGCCTCTGAAAACCCATGGGAGAGTCAGCTATGAGTTGGTTTCGATACAAAACAATAATCACAATAGTCTGAAAAGGAGCCCTGGGTGGTTCAAATAGTTAAGAACCCAACTACTAATTGAAAAGTTGGCAGTTCAAAATCATTCAGAGGCCCCCTCAGAAGACAAGCTTTCCACAATATCATGGCCACTGAAAACCTTAGGGAGTGCAGTTCTCTTCTGTGTCCATGAAGTTGTCATGAGTCAGAATCAACTGGATGACAGCTAACAACACACACTGTGGGTTGCATAAGGGGGCGAGCCGAGAGCTTCATAATCTTCTGTTGTTGTTAGGTGCTGTTAGGTTGACCGTGACTCATGGTTACCTCATGAAGAACAGATCTGAAACTTGTCCCATCCTGTGCCATCCTCACTCTCTGATGTGCTCGAGCCCACTGTGTCAGTCACTGTGCCCATCTGTATTATTAAGTGTCTCCCTTTCGTTCTCTGACCCTCCATTCTTCCAGCCTGACATCTTGTTCCAAGGACTGGGCCCTCCTGACAAGCTGTCCAAAGCATGGGAGGCAGGTTCACCATCCTGACCTCTAAGGAGCACCCTGGGGGCACTTCCTTCTCGGCAGATTTGTTTGCTCTTTTGGCGTCCATGGAACCTTCCATGGGCTTCCTGAACGCCAATATTCAAAGATATCACTAATTTTTCTGTCATCCTTATTCACTGCCCAACATTCAGATGCATAGGGGAAAACTGGAAATACCATGGCTGTGAGCAGGTACATTTTAGTCTTTATACTGCTAATTTTGCTCTGTAGCACTTTGGAGAGTTCTCTGACAGATTTTCCCAATGCAATGTCTTTTGAGTTTTGTAATTTCAAACACCATTTATTTACATATTCAGCATCCTGAAAACACACACACACACACACACACACACACACACACACACACACACACACAGAGGCAATTAATCGCACAGGAATAGACTGCCCATCCTTCTCCCGCAGAGCAGCTGGTGGCCTCATACTGCATGACTTCTGGATTGTAGTACAGCTTCTTGTCATTAGGCCACCAGATATAGGTATAGAGATAGATGGAGATAGATATATAAATATAGAGATAGATATAGGAATATAGATAAGAGATAGATGATAGAGATATCTTTATCTTTCTATGTATATTTGTGAATAAAAACATCATTTTGAATTTGTCTATAAATTACATTCATTTTTAATCATTATTTTAGAGTATTCAATAATGTGAAGCATTTATTAAACGTTTAAGTAAAATTTGCCTCTTTTTAAAAGATTATTCTCTGTTTAGACAGAAGAGAATCAGCTATCATTTAATTGTTACTGTGGTTTTTAATAATTTTTAATTTCTTGACTATTATTAACATGGGTGTTGATTGTGGATCCAAGTAAAATGAAATTGCTGACAAGGTCAATCTTTTCTCCATCATAATCTTTTACATGGTCTTCTACACTAACAGAGAAATTCCTCTAGTAATGAACTACAGAAATGACCCCTGAAAACTATAGTCTTAGGGAACTCTGGTGGCACAGGGGTAAGGAGTTGCACTGCCAACACAAAGGCATAGAGTTCTAATCCACCAGCTGCTCCTCAGAAGAAAGACAGACAATCCTCCTGTATGATTTATTGCTTCTAAGTGATTTATTGCTTCTAAGAACCCACTGGAGGGTCAGATCAGACTGGATGGCGCATAACAACACCAAATCATTTAGATCACATTATTCCTAAGGACAGTCCCTGTTTGGTGTCATTCTTTGTTCTCATCCGCTAACCAAAAGGTTGGCATTCAGAAGTGCCACGAAACAAAGGTCTGGCTGTCTCCTTCCATACAGATTACAGACAAGAAAACCCTGTGCAGCAGTTCTGCTCTGTAACACACGTGGTCACAATGAGTTGGATGGACCTGACTGGACAGCAATGTGCTTGTTTTCCTGTGGTATTTCTAAGGAAGAGTGTGCCCATGTGTCTGCAAAGCAATGTGCACGGCTGAATTGGAGGCTGCCTGTATTGGACTTCTGCTGGCCCCAGTGACTGCCTGAACAGATTCTAAAACAAAGGGAAAGTACACAGCTGTGAGCAGTAAAGATCAAGAACCGCTGAGCTAAATGTTCACATGAATGTGGTTTTATCCAATCTCAAGAATCAAAAGGGCTGTGTTGTAGAATGGCTGGATGCTATAACTAAACACCCTGACCTACTTGTAAAGAAGAGTTCTAATTTTGGGACTCTCAGCTCCTGTGGAGGGCATATAGCAAAATCCTTTGGAGAGAAATGTCAGAACAAATGCAACTTGGTATAAAACCTGAATCAAACAAATGGTTTCCCCATGAATAGAAGGAATGTACAGTGATCAATCTCTGAAATAATTTTGACATATTCCTCAAATGCAAAGCTTTAAGGGAATACTAAAATCACCCCTAAAGGCCACCAAACAATAGCAACAACAGAAAATTTAAAAACAATCACTGTTGATCAATTCTGGCTTGCAGTAAGTGAACCACTCCATAAAGCTTTCCTGGTGGCAGTTCTTATGGGAGACAGCAGATTGCCAGGCCTTCCTTCTGTGAGACCACTGGGTATATGTGAACTGCCAACCTGTAGGTTAATATTGTTGTTGTATACTATCGAGTCAGAACCAACACAAACCTGATCCTCGGGCAAGTTTTCAGAGGCAGTAATCACACAAGCGGAGATTGCTCAAAAGTCAAGAACAAACTTTCTGTGCCACCCAGAGGATTTACTAGTTGGGGAAAAACAAAATTCTGCTGCTCTTGAACTATTCTTTAGAAAAATTAAAACTCCAACCTCTTCTGTGACAGAATCATTTCTGATATGATAAGGGCTAAAAGTAATGACGTTAGGCTGCATTTTTATGTTATTCAAAAGCTAGCAATCTCAAAGTAAATAAATCAACATTTCCCTAGACATTTTCTCCCTTTTTGCCATCTTTTCAATTATTAATCTGAGTGGAAGTTTAGAAAGCAAATTGGTTGTGCATTCCACCATTTACACACATTCTGTTTTATATCAAGTACAATACCCACGGTGTAATCACACACTTCTTACTCCCTCCCTGTAATACTCACTTCTACTAATCCTTAGGGCCTACCTCTTCCTGCTATCTGAGTTTTCTCCTTGGGCAAACACTGCTCTTTTGACCTGGGTTGGTTATTCTAGGGAGAGATGGCTCCCCTGGGGTTACTGGTCACCTTATTGGCCCGGCTCTTATTTGGCTGAAAAGTCACAGGGGTCAGTGTTAATCCAAGTTCAAAGTATAACCAGGGGTGACAGTTTGGGGAGCAGGGGGCTGTCCGACCAGTCTTTATAGGGAGCTTTGTGGATTAGCGGTAAGGAATTGTGCTGCCAACGCAAAGGTTTGTGGTTCAAATCTACCAGCTTTGTCACAGAAAAAAGATGGGCAATGAACTCCAATGTGATTTACTACCTTTGAAAACCCACTGGAGGTGCAGCTATGGATCGTTTCTGACTTGACTGTAGTCTTTATTAGATCAGAAAGCCTGGAGTTTTAAAAAAAAATTTTGTACTTACATCTTCCTCCTCCCTACCCAGAATGGCAAAATTATTGTAACTACTTAACTCTGATATTAGATTTTTATATTGGACATACTCATCAATTTTCTTTTTCTAAAAAATATTATCTTAAGTCTTTTGTCATTTTTGAGCCAAATGTACAGGCTACAATTGATTATAATATATTATCCTCTAAAAAAAAACTGAGAAGCCATAGAAAACTGAGAGTAATTATACAAACCCAATCTTTATCCCAATAATGTTTTTTTTTTAAATTTTTTTTTTATTTATTATTTTGTGTGTGTGTACCGTCAAATCAGATCTGACTGGTACAGGAGGATATTGCATCTCCTTCTCCGGCAGAGCATCTGGTGGATTCGAACCGTGTTCCTCTGGGATTGCAGTGCAGCTTCTTGTCACTAGGCCACCAGAGCTCCCCTTATCCCAATAATGTTTTGAAAAATTTATTAAGGAAAAAGCTCCATCCTATAAGTCATAAAACGATTACTTCTTTGCATGTAAATCAAAGTTGTTTTATGAGTCAAGGTAAGCATTCTCATTAACTGTAAATCTTTCTGATAAGCATGCGCGTGCACACAGACACAAATAGACACACATACACACAAACACTCATTCTCTCACTTGACACACACTCTCTCACCTGTTTCGGGGCCTCACTCTTCATGAGACAGCCGACTTTACTGACAATACACTGCTGGAGCTGGGCCCATGAAATGCTTCTATCTTCCCTTATCAGGAAAGGTGGCCCAAATCTGAAAACCCAAAGAAAACATCTTTTTTTCAGTAAAGAAAAAACTAAAAACATCCAACAATCCAAGCACTCTCTCAGCTCTTGGGTTCTCCTCAAATAGGTAACAGAAGTGTTAAACACCAAACACAGGTTGAGTACACAGTCGGTGCTCAAAGTAATAATTGCCATCATAGATCCAGCTCACACAGTCCTCATGACAAATAGAGGCCAGTTGCCATTAAGTGATTCTGACCCCATATGTGCTGAGTAGAACCGCCCTGTGGGGTCTCCAAAGCTGGAAACAGATCATGAGGCTCGTCTTCCAAGGTGTCTTTGTTGTATTCAAGTCGTCCATTATGGTCTACAAGCTCTACTGAAACTACTTTAGCAACTAACTGCACAAAAGCGAGAAAATGGTATCTAGGTGTGAGGTGCAGTGGTAGGGAGCTACACACAAGGGTCCCACGTGGAAGGCAAACATTCTACCACTGGACCACCACTGCCCTCACTTCAGAACAGATAATTCGTGTTTTCAAATCAGAATCACCCAAGCACATGGAACAAATCTCAATTACTGCTATTTTTTAAAAAATCAATGAATCACAAGAGTGAAGCTAAACCTACCTGGTAGCCTGCTGCCCCGAACCCAGCAAGTTGCAGAAGAGAATGAGCACCTTGTTCGCCTGCTGGTCCTCGCGGGCTGCCAAGCGTGGGGAGACAAGCAGACCAGATGGGTGAGCTGGAAGAGAGAGGACTGCCTTTGTATTCCTAAAGGATCTGTTCATGTGTCAGAGCTGAGCTTCTCTGGACCCTCTTTCTCTGTGGGTGTCTATGACCATCAGGGACTACAATGAAGGCCTTCAGGAGAGAGATGAAAAAGCTAGGTCATCTGGCATACACCAATCTAGTGGAGAATCGGCAGCTGTGTTCAGCCAGTCTTTTTACCTCACCCACTCAATGGTGTCAGAACAGGTTCATACCTGACCCTTCAGTGGGTTTCCAGAGGCTGCACGTAAATCACAGGAAAGAACATTGTCCATCTTTCTCCTTCAGAGCAGCTGGTAGCCTTTGAGTTGGCAGTGCAACTCCTTACCACAAGAGGCCCTTTACACAGTAATGGCAGGGATGTAGTTGATACTTTTCAAAGTCCATCTAATAAACACTCCACAAGATACTGCTTGCTTCTTTGCCTTGGCCAGAGAGCCCCAGCACAGTCATCACTTAGAAAGCCCCCACAGGAAGTGCTCGGAAGATGAGGCTCCTCCACTGACGTAGAGGAAATGGACCACCCTCAAGGCCCCATCAGTTCTAATACTTGGCCTTTAAGGCAAAAGTGTATCACCTGTGATGGAAATGCAGTTACAACATAATCAAGGTCAATGCTTTACCACAGATTCCACGTCCTTTTCGACTTGTACAAACTGAAGACCTGCAGTTCTGATGACCTGTTACTTAGAGAGTTGAGGAGAGGGGTGAGCACATCGTTTTCATCTGGGGAATTTGGTCACTGGCACAGGATTCTTTAAACAGTTCTCTTTGAGTGGTTAAATTGGTCCAAAATGCAAAGGCTTCAGGAAGGAAGGCTATCAGAAAGGGACCATTTTAGTTAATCTAAAGTTTTAGGAAAGTACCCATTTAGGTGAACTGCTAGCAAAAAGCCATTTAAATCTCACTTTCACATCTACTGCTCAAACATCAGGGAGCTCTGGTGGCACGATCCATAGGGAGTTCTGAGCCTCTCTAGTGGTTCAAATCCACCATTCGCTTCTAGGGGGGAAGCTGGGCAACTTTCTCCATTCTATTTCAAGCCTCAGAAACCCAATTCAGCTCTGAGTGGGTTCCAAGTCAATGGCAATGAGCTGAGTTCACTTCAAAGCACAGACTGTGAGGTTCAAGAGCCCTGAGACAGACACTGCCCCCTGAATGTGAACCTTGGACTGTAGTGCCCAGGATCAGCAGCATCAGCATCACCTGGCAGCCTGCCAGACACACAAGTGTTTACCAAATAGGAAATTGTGGACAGAACAGTTAATGTGCTTTAAGAAGACATCCAGGTAATTCTGAGACTCTTGGAGATCTAAGAATCCTTGTATTAGCTGCATAAGTTTTACTCAAGAATGAAACAGTTGGCCTTCTCCTGGGAATGTGCATGTCCACCCCAGAAATAGGGGTGACCAATCAGACGGATCAACTGGCAATGACGTCAAATCCTCAAAGTTACAGTGGCTGAGTAGTGAGATGCAGGTGATTTGAATCCACCAGCTGTTCTGTGGAGGAAGGCAGTCTCCTCCTGTGCAATTTACAGCCTCTGGAACCTCACTGGAAGGTCAGCTTCGAGTCAGTTCCAACTTAACAGTACATAACAACCAACCCTCTAGATATACTGAATCAGAACCTGTATTTTAGTAAGATTCCCCCTGATCCAGTGTATCTGGGGTAGAAATCCAAATTCTCAGGAAGAGGTCAAACTAGAAAAAAGCAGTTGAAAGCCCGGATCTTAATACAACCATCTGTACAAGCCTAAATATCAGAGAGGGAAAGTCATGATGGGTCAAGAAATAGGACTACATGTCTTATCCCTTAGCACCTAGAGAATACTTTCTATAGATATTTTCATGTCTGTAACTCAAAAGTAAAATATTTAACTAGAATGATGAAAGGATTGTTGTACCTGAGCGCTTCCCCTGGCCGGGTGGTGAAGGAGCATGAAACGCATACACATTATCTCCCTCTGCAATGGTGGTCAAATCTTCTTCATCAAAGAAGGACCGATGGAATCCACTGGGCTGCAGTTCAACCAAGATCACCTGGAATGAGGAGGATATTTCCCTTGTAATTTCTCAAAGGAAAAACCCAAACATGATTACCAGCCTTCGGGCCCCTTTGGCCTTTCTCTCCCTGTGACTAAGGACTTGCTTATTCTTAGTTAAGGAAACACGGCAGGTACAACAATTAGGCTGATCAAAGGCATGCCAACTGTGATGGGGGCATAGCCCCAAAGTTCCTGGTGGTCAGGAGGAAAAAGAAGTTGTGCTCATTGTTAATAAGTGAAATAAACTTGCCAGTTAAAGAAAACAAACTATCAAAATAGATTTTAGGTTCCAGCCAAATAGCTCCCAAAACAAACCTATGTTGTCATTGTTTTTATTTACCACAGAATATATTAACTTAGGTTGGAGATGACACCGCATGTGCACAGCAAGAACTGATCCTTTTTAGAAGCAAATCGCCAGAGGCACCTCTAGGTGGATTTGAACCACCAGCGTTCTGGCTAGCTGTCAAGAGTTTAATGATCACAGTTTTGTGGAAAACTTCAAAAAGGAGCAAGTATCTAGAAATAACTCTTTTTTTTGTCCAGTAGTTTATTTACAAAATTCTAATACAAATATGAACAAATTCTTTCAATTTCCCTCACTCCCCCACCCATCAAATTATACAACCCTATGATTAATCCCCTCTCGCCCTGCACATTCACATCCCTCTGCTTCCAGCCTCTCCCACCCCTCCTGGATCCTTATATTCATTCTACAGTAATGGTCTGTCTTATACAATATTTATCCTTTTGGGACTGAGTTCACTCAGAATAATGCTCTCCAGTCCCTCCCAAGTTAGGTAATAATTTACAAAGTTCTTGCTCCTGCATGCTGCATAGTACTTTACTGTGTGAATGTACCATAATTTTGCAATCCATTCATTTGTGCTTGATCATTTGGGCTGGTTCCATGTTCCTGCCATGGTGAATAATGCTGCTATGAACACTGGTGTACAAATCTCAGTTTGTCCCTCAGTTCTCACATTCGCAGGGTATATTCCAAGTAGTGGAATAGCTGGGTCATATGGAATTTCTATGTTCAGCTTTTTGAGGAAGCACCAAACTGCCTTCCAGAATGGTTGCACCATTTTACAATTCCACCAATAGTGTATTAAAGTTCCTTTCTCGCCCCATCCTCTCCAACATCTATTACTTGCTGCCCTGTTAAACTTTGCCACTCTTACTGGAGTGAGATGGTACGTCATTGTGGTTTTGATTTGCATCTCTCTTACTGCCAATGACTTGGAGCATTTTAGAAATAACTCTTCTAACTCACATTTGTTTCAAGTCTAGCATCTATTTATCATGTCTTTAATCCATCAGCATTTACTAATTTTGTCAATATATTGTTTTTTAGACATGTTCTTAAATGGATAATTTTAATTGTACAACTACTTTCTAAGCTTGCAATCATTGCATTCCTTATGTGTGTAAATTTAGCCTTAATAAAGGATTCTTAACAAAAATTTAAAGGCTACCACAAAAGAACAGTTTAATGGTTAACCCTTTGTGCTACCCAGGAACCCCAACAAATACTGACCTCCGCCAAGTCCGTTCTATTCAGAGATGTCTCATTGGGTTTCTGAGGCTGTAAATCTTAAGAGATGTACTGGCGACAGCCTCCCTCTCTCCCTCTAGAGCATCTGGTAGATTTGACTCCCAGCATTTCCATTATCAACCTATTACAGTATGCCCTATGCCACCGGGACTCGTTACCAAACACCTGCACATCTCAAATTCCTGCATGTCTTACTCTGTTGCTTAAATGTGACATCTCTGGATGCCTTCATTTTAATCTTTTCTGACTGCCGTTTCCCCCCAAGTTCTCTCCCCTCATGTCCCACTTCCCCTCAGATGGACCCTGTAGAATGCCTATCCATAGCAATGCAGGCAGTCCTCAGGCTATAAATAGATCCATCCCAAAGTGTGTCCTAAAGTCAAATTTGTCAGTAAATCAAAACAGGTGCACATTAGCCCTATGTTAGCTCAAAAAAGCTCAAAGACTTTCTCACGATTTAAAAGATGCATCGGCAGCAAAGGTAGGTGGCTGTGATGATTGTTACAGTGAGGCAGTGGCTCAGTCACCTCAAAAGATGGTGAATTTACATAATATGAAAGAGCAAGAACGTGGTTAAAGACTGTATGTGTATATAAATGTTTCCCCCACTTGATCTACATAAAAATTCTAGGAGCCGATACTAGAGATGAGAGCAGTGGACTGAGAGTACAGGAAGGGTCTGCTGAGATGAGGGACATCCTGCAGAGCTGTGGTGGTTACACAGGTGACAATTCAGCAAATTTTAACTTTAAGATCCGCTAAATTTATTTGTATGTTATATCATAACAAAAAGGTTAAAATATTCTTTTTTTTTAAAGTTGTTGGGTGCTGTCAGATCAGATCTGACAGACACAGGAGGAGAATGCCCTTCCTTCTCCAGTGGAGCAACTAGTGGATTCGAACAGCACGGCTTCAGGATTGCAGCACAGAACTTGCCACCAGAGCTCCCTTAAAATATTTGTTTTTAACTTAATAACAATTCATGAAATAGGTAATGAGATAGTGACTATTCCCATTTTTCAGGTAAACAAAAGAAGATTGATTACCTTGTCAAGGTTAGAAAGCTGTAAGTGATTGAGTCACAATTAGGGCCTTATTCAGGGACTCTCTGCTCCTGTTATTGTCGTTACAAGTGCTTTCAAGTCACTTGTAACTCATAATGGCCCTATGTACATCTCTGAACCTTGCTCTATCCTTGTTTCTGACACACCTACCCTATTACCCGAGTTACTGAGTCAATTCATCTCATTGAGGGTCTTCCTCTTTTGCACTGACCCTCCACAAGCATGATTCTGCTCTCCAAGGACTGGTTCCTTCTTGCAACATGCCCAAAATATGTCAGACAGAGCTTCAGAATCCTTGCCTTCAAGGAGTAGCCTGGTTTTACCCTCTCTAGGTTGAACCTGTTTGTTTTCCTAGCAGTTGAGGAGTATATTCAATACTCTTTTCCATTACCGCAACTCAAAGGCATCAATTCTTCTTCTATCATCCTTAGTCATTATTTAGCTTTCTAATGCATAGTAACTGGTCTGTGCGTTGCTGTACAGAGGTAACTCGTGGTTGCTGTGATGCTGAAGACTGTGACAGTGATGTGCCAATTGTGGTAACGGGTACCCATGGTGGACAGTGTTGGCTGGAGCTTCCTGACTAAATTAAGCCTGGAAGCAGGAGCAGCATCCACTTCCGAAATGGCTTGCCTCCGGAAACTCTATGTATGAACAGTACTCAGGCTGTTCGTGCATAGGGTCGCTATGAGTCATCTACGACTCGACGGCATCAAACAATAACAACAATGCATAGCAAGTAAATACAAAGACCAGCAGATTTTCCCAAGGCAATTAATCTTTTGATTTCCTGGCTGCTGGTACCAAGAGTGTTCATTGTGGAGCCAAGCAAATTGAAGCTGTAAATAATTTCGATTTCTTCACCATCTATCATCATGCTGCCAGCTGGGCCGGTGGTGAGAATCTTTGTTTTCTTGATGCTGATCCACACTGAAAGTTGCAGTCCTTGACCTTCTGCAGCAAATGCCTCAGGTCCTCCTCAGTTTCAACAAACAAGGTTGTGTCATCTGCACAACGCAGGTTATGGATGAGTCTTCCTCCAATTCTGATTTCATATTCCTCCTTACAGTGCCCAACGGCCCAAATGATCTGTTCTGCATATAGACAGAAAAGGTATGGAGAAAGGATGCAAAGCTGGTGTACACCTTTCCTGATTTTGAACCAAGTATTTCCTTGCTCTGTTCTGACGACTGCCTCCAGATATAGGTTTCACATCAGCACAATAAAGTGTTCAGGGATTCCCATTCTTCTCAGAGTTAGCCACAGTTGTGATCCACACAGTAAAATGCCTTTTCATAGTCAATGAAACATAGATAGACATTCCTCTTGTACTCTCTGCTTTGAGCCCACATCCATCTAACATTAGCTATAATATTCCTAGTACCATGGCCTCCTAGGACAGGGCTTTTCACTACCCTTTCCCCAACCACAGTTCCATCTTCCAAAGTCATGGTGAATTCACCTTGTTACCAAAGCCCCTTAAAAAGCAAAACAGTGGAGCCCATTTACCTTTACCCAAGTCTCTTCTCTCATGCCGAATCTGCTCAGAAATGTCTCATAATTCACTCAACCTCCCTTCAGCAGCCTGGTCTATTTTCTCAAGAGTGAAAATACAGACTAGTAGCTCAGACTCTGCCAACCACCTACAGACAAATTCTACCTCAGGTACTGACTGAGGCATTTACCCCTGACACTAACTGGGGCACTTATTCTTGGTACTGACTGAGGTAGGGAGTTGCCTATATTGTTGTTGTTGATAGGTGTGGTCACCCCGAGCTACTTCTAGGAAAATAGGCCATTAATGGAAGGAAAGAAGAGTGAAGCAGGAGGAGCTGCTACGGGAACCGACCTTGGGCAAGTCACTTACACTCAGGGCAAGTCACTTACTGCTCAGTGCCTCTCCTGCCCTCACTGGTGAAGGAGAGAACTGGAATATCTATCTCACAAGAAGGGTATGAGGGTTCAAATGCCTCAGACTATAAATTTCAAAGAATGGTTACCAACAGTATTAAGGGTTAGATATTATTAGAATGATTCCACTCGTGCTCTTCATCACCTCCTTGGAAGACAAACGTGTCCGTTTCTGGTCATTCTGTGTAATGCAAGAAGAAAGCAAGACCCTGTCATCACACACCACAGATGCTAACCACAGAGACCCAGGAGTTACATTGGGCTCACCTGGGGCTCACACATTTGCATAAGAGGCTAGAGGCCCGTCCCTCAATATCCCACACCCAGTGACCTGTCCCCAGGAAGGGCAACTTCACCGCACCTCGTCTGCAGGGACGCTGCCTTCCTCTGCCACCATCTTCCTCAGGGCAGCCACTGTACCCAGAATTGGCACGGCCAGACCAACCCGCAGGAACCGCTGGCTCTTGGATGGAAAGACCAAGATGACACTCAAGAATCTGTAAAATAGGAAGAGGGCCACATCCTTAAACGACTGACATCACTGTCATGAAACCACCATCACCTGCACTGGGTCAAGTCACTGACACTGTATCTAGATTAGCACCTCTCTGTTTCCTTGTTGAGTCCCTGCACCCCAGATCCACCATCACCAGGTGGCAGTAGAGAGCCAAATTTACCAGGTCTCAGCTGAACAAGCTTTACTTTTTTAAAAAAACAAAACACACCACAACAAGATAAAGGTATATAATCCAATTGAAAAATGGGCACAGCATATGAACAGACACTTCACCAAAGAAGACACTCAGATGGCTAACAAGCACATGAAGAAATGTTCAAAATCCCTAGCTCTAAGAGAGGTGCAAATCAAAACAACTATATCATCTCACCCCAGTCAAAATTTATTCACTGTTGGTGGGAGTGTAAAATGGTGCAACCACTGTGGAAGGCGGCATGGCGCTTTCTCAAAAAGTTGCAAATAGAAATACCATTTGACCCAGCAATTCCACTACTGGGAATATACTTCAAAGAGACCATAACTGACATCCAAGCAGATATATGCACATCCATGTTTATTGCGGCTTTGTTCACAATAGCAAGGAGTTGGAAACAACCCAGATGCCCATCAACAAACAAATGAATAGAGAAGCTGTGGTATATTCACACAATGGAATACTACGCTGCATTGAAAAACAAGGAACTCATGCAATATTATTCAAAATGGGTGACCCTGGAGGACATATGCTCAGTCACAAAAGGACAAATATTGCATGGTGGCACTGTTGTAAAACAGGACTGACATTGGGGTTCAGGGGTCTGAGAAAGGTTAGATAATGTATACTGCATTGAACAGATGAGGGAGAAAACTGTTTAAAAGGATATGTGATTGGGTAATATTGCCATGACAGGAGTCCAGAACGAAGGCTGCATAGCAGAGTGGACCTGGGGCGAAGGACTGTAAATCAATGAAGGAATTTTTCTTTTACTTTTCCAAGAGGGTAGTGTACTGGGGGGAGGAGGGTTGGGAGGGAGAAAAGTGCAACAATGAATGAATGGAAATCCAAAGTCTCTGTAAATTTTCATTGAAATTAATAATAAATTAAAAAAAACTAAAAAAAGCACAAAGAGCAGATATCTGATTAAAAATCATCATAAATATCTATAATCTCAGTGATCTACTACAGATAACATAAGCAGAAGCAAATAAAGTTCCACAAGGTCTTCTTCCAGGGTCATTCAACACTACTAAATGAAATTCTCCCTGGTGATGGCGCTCTAGTGGTGCGATGGGTGCTAACTGAAAGGGTGCCAGTTTGAACCCACTCAAGTGGCTCTAAGGCAGAAAGACTTAATCATGTATCTGCTTCCATAATGAGTAGAAGCTGTCTGGGAAACTCTATGGGGCAGCTTTTCTGTGGGAATCAACTTGGAGCACTTAATAACAATTACATAGGGACACAGCTGTTTTACCTCAACTTCTCCAAAGCCTTTCTCTAGGGCCACCTCCTATTCACCTCGGCCAGGCCCCTTCCTCTAGCTACTGTACCTCTAGTTCTACAGAGCTGACTAGGCACTGTCCCAAACACGTCAGATATGCTCAATTAATCCTCACCCCAAACCTCCGAAGTACTGCTCCTTATTTACAGATGAGAAAACTGAGGTACCAAAGGGAAAAGATAAAAAAATGTACACAGCATCCACAGGATCAGTATGGCTGGGGTTTCAGCCCTGGCAGTCTGGATCCAACCAGTGAGCCCAAGCCCTGCTATTCTCCCCCAGGTCAGGAATCCCGGGCATACCTATCACCCCACACCTGATGAGGTCAATGATGGCTGTGTAACAGACTATTTGTGGCCTAGGTGGTCAGTTACTCAGGATTTCAGAGCAGAAAGGGTTAAGATGAAGTTGTCCAGGAAAGCTAGAGGAAGCGGTCACATCTGATCTGATGAAAATCTGAGGGAACCTGATTTGAGGGATCAGCGGGCTTTATGGGGAGGTGTATCTTTTCCATAGGACTCCTTCCATGCACCACAGATGTAGACGGCAAGTTACTGGGCAGGTTAGGACAGAGAGGTGAAGGTGACCAGCTTGACCATGGCAGAGAGCAGCTGGAGAGAGGTAGCAGTGGGGACTGAGTAAGCCAAGTAGCTACTGTCTCCTGAGTTCTTATCCCAACGCACGGAAGTGTTGTCAGCTGCCATGAAGCGGACTCCCTCCCACAACACGCTGTGTAACAGAACAAGACACCACCTGCTCTTGCGTCATCTTCATGGTCCTGGGCACGTCTGAGTCCAGGCACACAGTATGTCCTGATTCACAGGGTTTGCAACAGCTACTTTTCAGATCACAAGGCCTTTCTTCCTTAGTTCATTTTGGTCTGAAAGCTTCCCTGAAGCCTGTCCCTGGCAGATGATACAGCTGACATGTGAAATGTTGATGGCACACAATAGCAACACGAAAGCCACCACAGTATAAGATCGATGGAGGAAGAAGAAAGGTCTCTGCCTCCACCTTACGGCCAGTGAAGGCAGCCCTTGCGGGCTAGGCACACAGGAGGATCCCGTGGCCCTGTTGCTGGCCAGTTGCCTTACCGGCCATTGCTAAGATTTAGGCATCCAGACTCAGTGCCTTACTTCTCCTATCAATCTTTCCTCCTCTATTCATTTCCCTTATCTCCTCACCATCTCTTCTTTTCTCCTTACTTCTTAAGGAAGCCTGTTTCCACAAAGAAGAAAAAGGATTTGAAAATAAAGCAGGGAGAAGCAGATGGTGACAGATTTTCTCAGCTTTGCCCCATCTGACCCAGCGATCCTCGTGTACCAGTGTCAGTTTCTGAATGGATCCGAGGCTGCAAGCCTGGTAGTGGTGCTGATAGACAAGAGTGTGTGGTTTTTACTCTCCTCTTCAGCTAATGAACAGGGACGGCAACCTTTCACGTTGTCACATGCGCCAACTCACTGCCACCCAGTTACAAAGCTCACTTCTAGAGAACACACCGCAGCAGCAAGGCTGGAAGGCTCCCAGCAGCAAGCATGGACGAGGGGCACACAGGTGGTTGTGATGCTCTCATACCTGGTCTGGCGTAAGGGGATGGGCAGTGACACACACAGGAAAGGATCAAAGGTGTTGCTCTGTTTCAGGCAGTGAGGGCAGGTCAAGGAAGATCTGCGAGGGAAAAGGGAGAGATTAAAGTCTAATCACTTCTCTTAGCACTTGGAATTCTTATCTTGTAGAATTCTTTTAAGTCTTAAAAAGCAAAGGCGTCACCTGTTTTTTAATATATACTAGTTTCTTTACAAAATTTGAATACATTGTTTTCCAGACCAGATTCTACCAATTTCCCTCACCACCACCTCCCCCCACCCATCAAATTGTACAACCCCATAATTAGTCCCTCACTCTCCACATTGCACACTTTGAGGACTCAGGTGTGCTGACTCGAGACATGGTCTTTCAAGCCTTTCATGTACATGTAAGATGGACATTGAAAAAAGGATTAGAGAGGAAGAAATGGTACATTTAGACTGTGGTGTAGGCAAAGAGTACTGAATATCCCTTTGGCTATCAGAAAATTAACAAATTAATCTTAGAAGAAATGCACAATCTGAGTGCTCCTTAGAAATGAGAATGCGATAAATCTGTCTTGATTACTGTAGATCCCACATAAGGAAAGATCAATTGACATCATGCTGGTAAAGCAGAGGATCAGCAAAAAGAAGGGAGATCCCGGTGAGATGGACGGTGTGTAATAACAGCAACAGTGGACTCCAACAAACAACTACCACTGAGATGGCTCAAAGGCAGGTAGCGTTCATGACTCAACGGCTCAATGCTAGTGCACTGAGAGCGGAGAGGGAGCTTTAAATCCTCCAATAGAAATGCACAGGCCCACTTGAAAACTAGGCAAGATCCCAGGATTATCTATCCATTTCCCTGGCTGACAGCACAGCTGTGTCCCACAATCATATCTTGGTGTAAGGTGCTGGTGGGTCAAATCTGACTCATTGCAACCCTGTGTGCAACAGGCCAAAACCTTGCCCATTGCTCCATCATCCTCAGAATGTTTCCCATGCTTTCAGTGACTGATGCAGTCACTGCACAACCATCTCCTGCAGGGTCTTCCTCTCCTCCTCCACCTTCACCTTCACCTCTCCAAGTGTGCTGTCTCCTTCTAAGCACTGGCCCAAAGTACATAAAGGTTAGTTTCACAATCACAGAGGATGATTCATAAATGCAGATGCCCAAGCCCTCACCCAAGGAATTCTGTTTCAGCTGAGGGCTGCTGGGGCCAGACATCAGCACTTTTTAAAGCCTTCAGGTGATTCTAGTGCTGGAGTGGAGAAGCCCAAAAAACAGGTGATTGTACAATCAAGTTCAGAAAATGGTTAAGAGAATTGCTCTCCAACAATTGGTTAATAACTGTTACTATTTAAACAGTGTCATTGGTTGGTCCTGCCTCATTTAGATATTGTGCAGAACAAAACCCTGCCGGATCCTGCACCAGTCTCACAATCTTCTGAGCGCGCATTGTTGGTATTGGGGTTAAGTGCTGGCGAGCTGAGTATGACTCACAGTGATCCTGCGAACAACAGATCTGAACCCCGTCCTATCCGGTGCCATCCTGAGCACACTTAGTAACATATAAACCCATCTGCATATAATGACCTTATGGAGGTGGTGGTGTTCTGGTGCCTTTAAGTTGACTACATATCTGTTGTTGTTGTGTACCATCAAGTCAGACTGACCCATAGCTGACCCTCCAGCAGGTTTCCCGAGGCAGTTAATCACACCAGAAGAGACTGCCCATCCTTCTCCCATGACACAGCTGGTGGAATCGAACTGCACACCCTTGAGATTGCAGCGCAGTGTGTTGCCACCAGGCCAGCAGAGCTTCTATGAACAACAGAGCTGAAACTTTCCCTTGCATCTTCATGATCTCTGACATCTTCAAGTCCATACTGTGTCAATTTATCTTATTGAAGGTCCTCCTCTTGTCAACTGACCCTCCACCTTTCTCAGCATGACATCTTGGTAAAAGGACTGACCTCTCCTGGCAACACACCCAAACTATGTGAGAAGGGGTTTCGTCACCACCCTTGTCACTCTGGTTGTACATCTTTCTCAGATAGAACTGCTGATTCTTTTGGCAGTCCATAGGATATTCAAGACTCTTCTCCAACATCACAAGTCAAGGCCTCAATTCCTCTCCTGTCATCATGATTCACTGTCAAACTTCAGATACATTGGAAGCAACTGAAAACACACCATGGCCCAGATCAGGTGCTCTTTATTCTTTAAACTGGTATTTTTAGTCTTTAGCATTCTGGAGAGGTGCTAGATAGCAGATTTTCCTAACATAACAGGTCTTTTCAGTTCTTAACTGCTGTAACCAAGGGTGTTAATTATGGATCAAGTAAAATGAAATCAAGACAACTTCAAGAATTTTTCCATCCATCAAAATGTTGCCTATTGGTCTAGTATTGAGGATCTGTGTATTAGGATCATTCCTATGTACAGAAGATAAAATCGAGGTAAAGAGAAGCAATTTGTCCAAGGGTGTATTGCTTTTAAGCGGCAGAGTTAGGTTCACGATCCAGGGTCCGGCTCATCATTATTCTTTCATATAAGAATCTTCTATAGGAAAGTTGGCATCATTTCTTCTTCAATAAGTTCTTTTCATTCACTATACTCATTTGTTGGGAGCAAGATGGGCAATCACTCATGTGACTTACCTCAGAAAATCCGTGTAGGGTCAGCTATGAAACAGTTCCACGTCAATGGCAATGAATATATGTTAGCGAGTGATGCTCCCTTACATGAATGTGTATCTTTGCTGTGTCCAAATAGAACAGTGCTCCATTGGGTTTTCAATTGCTGATTTTCAGGGGAAATAGACTACCCGACCTTTCTTCTGTGGGTGGACTCAAACCTCCAATCTTTCAATTAGTAGTCAACTACCCTAAATGTCCCGTCCTAGGGCTCTGGAAAAAATACAGAACAGTCTCATTTAGGGAGCTCTGGTGGCAGAGTCCAAAGGAAGTGGTCCTGCTAACTCAAAAGTGATGCCTCTTTGGTGGTTCAATCCCACCACTTGCTCCTTGGAAGAAGGATGGGAAGTCTGTTCCCACGTGATTTACAGCCCCCCCAAAAACACTGGAGGATCAGCTATGAGTTGGTTCTGACTTGACAGCAATGGGTTTGCATTCTGGGGTTAATCTAATTTTATAGAGACTGTACTGTTTTCATAATAATAAAACAACATCAAGAATATGAAAGATGTTTCTCAGAACGAGTGTGAACAACAACAGATCAGGAAGAGGAAAAAGAGGCGGCTTCCCTTAAACAGCATCAGATGTGACCAGACCACAATGCGTTCAATGTGGCCCGAGCGGCCCTGTCATCATTACTGTGCCCTCCAGAGCGTGGGTCCTCCCACCAAGTTCTCACTGGAGGAGGGGGAATCGCTCACCCCACTGCCCTTCCATTCACACTCACACATTTTCCAAGGTATCCATCCTCCTTTGCAAATCGCACCTGTTACAAAGTGAAGCTTGTCAATGGCTCCCAACTCTGAACAACTGCTTTCCACCAGGTGCAAATGCCTCAAAGGGGCCCAGGTGTGATGCCACATATTTTGTCATATGGATCTTTTGCTGCTGCTAAGTGGACACCTTCCACCTCAATCTTGGTCCCCCTTCACTTGCCCTCCGGACAGTGGATCTGGGATCCTGACAAATGGTGGCAATTATGACCACACAACAGGCAAGATTTCACCACTCCCTGATGACTCCTATATACATATTGTTTATATGCATATTGTTGTTAGTTGTTGCCGAGTTGGCTCTGGCTCATGTCTATCCATGAAGTCCACAGCAAAAGGCAGCCTGCCCACATCATATCATCATCACTGGTGGGTTTGGGCTCACTGTTGTAGCTACTGGCAGTCCATCCTACAGAGTTCGCCTTGTTTCAAAGGCCCTCTACCAAAGGGAGCTCCAGGCGGTTTGAATCCGCAGGCTACTCTGGAGAAGATAGATAAGTAATCTCCTCCTGTATGATTTACAACCTCAGAAAACCTCACTGGAGGGTCAGCTTTAAGTTGGCTCTGACTCAAAGGCACATAAACAACTACTACATTACCAAATTCTATGAACTTTGAGAAACGATAATAGTTATAGAAAAGCTTCAGGTCTTTTGTTCCTTGCGTTTCTTGAGTCGTATGAGTTGTGCTTGACTCAACAGCAATCAGCAACAACAGTCAAAAACACATCCTACCTAATCAAAAATGTTGCCTACATTGGAAGCTACATGTCAGGCTTTCTCTGAGTAAAGGCTACTGACTGCATGAAGAATACACACACACACACACACACACTCCACACACACCCACCCACCACACACACACACACACCTACCCACCACACACACACACTCTCTCTCTGCCTCCTCTAGTCATAACTTCAAAAGAGCATCAATCCTTGGCTCTTCAACTCCAAGTTGTTTCTTGTTGTTGTTGTTGTTGTTATGTGCCATCGAGTTGCTTGCAACTCATAGCGACCCTATGTACAATAGTCCTAAACCCTCCTCTATCCTATGCCAATCTCACTGCCTCTGACACATCCATCCACACCCCAGTCACTGAATCAATCCACCTCATAGAGGGTCTTCCTCTCCTGCGCTGTCCCTCCACTCTGCCCAGCATGATGTCCCTCTCCAAAGACCTGTCTCTCCTTACATATCCAAAGTATGTCAGGCGAAGCCTCAGAATCCTTGCCTCTAAGGAGCAGCCTGGTTTAACCCTCTCTAGGATGAATCTATTTGTTTTCTTAGCAGTCCATGGTACATTCAGTACTCTTCTCCAGCACCACAGCTCAAAGGCG
The DNA here is from genome assembly GCF_000299155.1 of Elephantulus edwardii. Classification (NCBI taxonomy): domain Eukaryota; kingdom Metazoa; phylum Chordata; class Mammalia; order Macroscelidea; family Macroscelididae; genus Elephantulus; species Elephantulus edwardii. The sequence continues at coordinate 1,386,650 of NW_006400036.1, forward strand.
TCAATTCTCCCTCTATCCTCCCTAGTCATTGTCCAACTCTCTGATGCATAACAAGTGAATGCAAAAACCATGGCCTGTATCAGGCACACCTTAGTCTCCAGAGAGACACTGTTGCTCTTGTTTCTAGGTTGAGGTAATAACTATTTGTTGTTGTCTTGAGTGCCACTGAATCAGAACTAACCCAGAGCTGGCCCTTCAGAGGGTTTTCAGAGGCAGTTACTCACACGAGAGGATACTGCCCGTCCTTCTCTCACAGAGCACCTGGTGGATTTGAATAACATACCTTTGCGTTGGCAGCACAATTCCTCACCGCTAAGCCACCAGTGCTCCCTGCCAACTATGTAGAAAGCAAACTATTCCTCTGACAGTCTACAACCTCCAGTACCTACTACCATTATTCCTTCTCCTCTCTACTCAAAGAAAAAAACCCAGTCCCCCTATGGGTGATGTCTGTATTTATAATTAATTAATTATGCATAATTAATGACATTTATATCATGGAACTGCATGTCTGGAGAATGCTGAATTGGCAAATGTTGTATGTTATTGTTTACCATCGAGTCAGAACCAACCCTTGGCTGATCGACCCTCCAGCAGGTTGTCAGAGGCAGTTTAATTGCACAGGCGAAGACTACCCATCTTTCTCCCATGGAGCAGCTGGTGCATTTGAACTGCATGCCTCCAGGACTGCAGCACATCTCCTTACCACTACGCTACCAGAGTTCCCTAAATGTCGTATAATATGTTTTGGGTTTTTTTTATGGTAATAAAGTAAAAGTCCAGTCCCCTAAAAGGGGGAAGAGAAGAGAGAGAAACTCAAAGAACAGAGGCCTCTAACTACTTCTCAACAGCACTTTCATCTCCCAGTTCCGTGATTGCAGGACAGCACAGCAACTCATCTTGCCCAGGCCCTCCCCAGTAACAAGGAAGCTGGAAGAGCGGCCAGAGCAGTCGGGGCCACCTCTCTGAGCATTAGCTGGAGCTTGCGCCAGTGACCACTGCACAAAGTCACTTCTCAGACTTCAAGAGCCCCAATCTACAGGCACCCTGACTTCTTTTTCCCTTCACTGGAAACTCACACACAAAGCAGGTATTTTTGGCTGTCACCAGTCTGCTTTTAGCATGAACATCTCACTTCTTACTCATCATCCTACAGGGAGAAATCTACCCAAAGGGCATTTGAAGGGAGGCAAATCTGATCTGCTCAAAAGTCACTTCCTCTGGGAAATCCCTACCCCTGCCTGATTCACCCCACACTGAGTCAGGTCCCTGATGTGTACGCAAGGTTTTCCTTCAGAGAAAGCACCAGTAATAACCTCCGAAGAATGCACCAGCAACGGTTACAAGAAATCCCAGATGTCACCCTGGGTTCTGGTCTTATCTCTGCTCTTACCTATATTCCTAATTTCATTAGTAGATCATGTTCAATCTGTCTCCATAATTTATGCCTAATTCATCTGCAGCTCTCTCTTCCCACATCACTACCTGTGAGGCTGGGTCCCCATCACTCTTCCTTGTTATTAGTGGCCATAAGGTTGATCCCCAACTCACAGCTGTCACACACAATGGATCAAAACACCGCATCCCAGATGACCCAAGGAGTGATTGATCATTGCGATCCACAGAGGTCTACTGACTGATTTTTTAACAACACGCCATCAAGCTTTTCTTCCTGGTTTCTTTTCCTCTAGAAGCTCCTTTGAACTCTGCTCAACATCACAGCCATACAGAGACCTCCACGAGGGATGAATGACGACCACATAGTAGTGTACTGTCCAGAAATTGAACCCAGGTCTCTGGCATGGAAGGTGAGAATTCTGCCACTGAACCATCCTTCCATATCATCCTCTTTCTGCATCTCAACTACTCCTTCTGCTTCTGCTCTTGCCTCTCCACCATAACAACCCGCATAACTAATTGATAAACTAGACAATGTTTAAACTTCCCAGTGGCTTTCACTGCCATTTACTCTAAAACCTACACTCCTTATCATGGACTGAAAGCTGCACCCCAGGTCCTGCCTACCAATCCAGCCTCCTCGCCTACCTCCTCGCCACCTGGAAAACATAATGCTCTTGTTCTTGAACTGACCAGCATTATTCTCACATAAGGACCTTCACCTTGGCTGTTTCTCCTGTCTGGAATTCTCTATCCTCAACTCTTTGAATGAGACTGGATGACTCCCTTGTCACTAGCTCTAATGTTTTCTCCGAAAAGAGCACTCCCTGACCATCTTATCTGAGGTCAGCTGCCTTCCCAGCCCCTGGAGTTCCGCCTATCATTTCACCTCTCAGGATCACAAGTTGTTTGTTTGCTGTGTATTATCTAACACCTCCCACAACAGAACATGAGCTCCTTGAGAACAGGGACTGGGTCTTGTTCACAGCTCCACTCATAGCACCTAAAAAAGTACCTGGCACATCAACCAAACCATCTGTAGCTGAGTCAACACCATCTCACTCAGGAAGACTTATTTAGGATAGACTCTTTGAGACTATCAAAAGACTGTGAAGCTGCTTGTCACTGGAGCAGAAAATGCACAGCACTTGACGTCATTTCTCTCACTCTCTGTACCACTAGAGGCCAGTTGTTGTAATTGCTGTGTCAGAACATTTGAGTCAGAACTAACTCATAGCTCTCCAGCGGGCTTTCAGAGGCAGGCAACTGCACGGGAAAACATTGCCCATCATCTCTGTAGAGCAGTTGGTGGATTCCAATCATCTGTTATTTTGGTTTGAGGTGCAACTCCTTACCACCAAGCCACCAGAGTTCCCTAGAAGGACCAGGGGACACTCAAGTTCGGTCTTCAGTGGCTGAGAATTACTGAGTTATTAAATTTCTAACAAATTTCATTTGGTCTTTCTACATAAACAAATCCTCTCAAGAGAGTAATCACATCCTATATATTTTATTAAAGGTTACAGAATAGAAATCTTAAATCAGGATAATTTTGAGTGCAATTTTAATTGATCTCCTTTCCAAATACAAAGAACACAAAACTACAGGGAAAGAAAGGTAAACAGTAAAGAAATAAATGGCTGTAAATGAATTTTAGAAGACTGTAGAATTCACCACTGAGGGTGGGGGTGGCAAGAAGAACACAACAGAAAGAAAAGGCCAAACAACAAATAGTCTGTGAAAAACAGCAAAGTAAATGGAAAGGGACTCAGAAAACTCAGAGGAAAGTTTCCTCTGAATAGGATTTAATGCAGCATCCAGAAGAAAACTATACTTATTTTTTTAAAAAAGTTTGGTCCTCATGATAGTTTGAGCTCTGGAGGCCTAGTCTGTAGGGAGTTGTGCTGCTAACCCAAAGGCAGCAGGTTTGAATCCACTAGTGACCCTTAAGGAGCAAAACAGGCAATGTCCTCGCCATGAGATTACAGCCTCAGAAAACCCACTCTGCTGTGAGTCGTTCTGACTAGACAGCAATGACTTTTGAGATTCAAGATAGAGAAAAGGAGGATGGTTTAGGAAAGAAAAGCAATCAAAGAGGGGGAAATGACAAAGAAAACAAAAGCAAAAGCTTCTGCGGTAAGATCAAAGAACACACTTCTCTAACCTGTGTCCTTGGGAAAAGCCCAACTTCCCAGGTTGTTCACACTCATGCCTTGAGGCTTTCTTAACAATGAAAAAAACATATGTAGGGAAGAGGTTATCTGTAAGACTGGCTCCCTTAAATGCAGTTCAATGAATACATCTCACATTTTTTTTTTCTTGCGTTAGGAAAAGGTGGTTGATTGCATCTTCCCTGTGCTCAGGCATCCCTTATGATCCGACATTTAAATTGGTTATCATTCTTGTTGAATATGTTCCCATTCATTCAATCCTGTCTACCTCTCAAGCCCATCAAAAGGTACCTCCTCCATGAAGTTCAGGGGGAATTTGCCTGCCTCTCTCACTAAAACATGGTAACATTTGACAATGTTCTGTCTTATTAGACAGTAAGGGGCTGATGAAACACTATAATTAATTACACTAATCAACTGTAGGTAGCTCTGATGGTCTTGTGGTAAGGAACTACATTGTGAACTCTATGGCAGGCAGTTCAAATCCACTAGGAAGAAAAACAGTGATTTACATGTGATTTACAGCCTCTGAAAACCCATTAGAAGGTCTGTTACAATCAGTTCTGACTTGATGGCACACAACGATAACAACAATAAATTTTAATTAGTGTTATGAAACAAAATGTATATAAATGAAAGGCACATATGAATGAAACACAATGTCTACAAATTATGTATATAAACCAATAAAAAATTAAAAAAAAAATCAATAACAATGGAACAAAACCCCAGTATGATTTATAAACACAAAGACACAGTAAAGAAACACATAAAGTTGCTTATACAAATAAAGCTACAGTGGGTGGGGTGAGGGAAATTGAAAGAATAAGTTCTTAAAAAATCCACCACATAGTCAAGACAGCATGGTACTGGTACAATGACAAACACATAGATCAATGGAATAGAAGTGAGAACCCGGAAATCAGCCCATCTATTTATGGGCAATTGATTTTTGACA
>NW_006400036.1:1392481-1419023 GCF_000299155.1 Elephantulus edwardii
GAGAAGGGTGCAACAATGAATGAATGGAATCCCAAAATCTCTGTAGATGTTCATTGAAATGAAAAATAAACAACCTAAATTAAATTAAAAAACCCACCACAAATAAAGGCATAATTTCCAAACTTAAAACAAGTTCTGCCTCACATGATTCTGTGATACCGTTATTTATACTGGACAGAATTGGGCCTTCTGGGCTCCTTTCACCATAATTCAGTGCTCTTTCAATCTCTTATTCCCCACCCTCCCCCAAACTCCTTGGCAGTCAAAAAGAGAATGCTGAGAAAGCAAAAAATTTAAGGAAAAGCTCTGGCAAATGCTCACTCATAACCTGAAAAGAAAAGCCACTTTCTAAAATGATTTATTTATTTATTTTTTAGAAACCCTTAACTTATGAAAGTGGATTCTCTGGCTAAAACTGACAGTGCTTCTTGTTCTTGACCATGACTGCTGTCTGGGAAGACAGTAGCCTCAGGTTTGCACTCTGTAAACCTACTCATCTAGGGGAGATGGATGGCACAGAGCCAGAAGAGGGAAACCAAGAATTACTAAGGGTCAGACAGGGTTAGTTCTCAGGTGGAAACTAAAATGGGAGAATTTCTGGTTTTTGTTGGCTTTTAACCTCAGGGTTAACTGGGCACACAATTCCCACGAGCTCTGGGTGAGGAGCTCTAAAGACATTCAACTCTTACCTATATTGTGCTTGAAAGTGACTTTGTACAAAGCTCTGGCTTAGAGGAGGCTGAGCAGTTGGAGACAGGATGTTCTCAGAGTTCTGACTGGCTTCAGGCTGAAGCTGCAAAAACACAAGGACAAGAAGCGAGATTAGATGAACCCCAATTGCTCAACCCCTCTCACGTCTATGGCCTCCTGCTGGACCCAGTATCCAGGTCGGACTAGCTCTGGACAAAATTTGGGGTTCAGGACTCCCTTTACTGTAACTCGGCACTTTCTCTATCCCTTGCCCTCCCGAATTCCTCGAGAGGCAAAAGCAAAATGCTGAAAGTGCAAAACTGAAGGACAACGAAACCTCGGAGACACTTAGAGGTGCGCCATGGGACCGGATACGCCAAGAGGCGAGCTACAGTCAGTGCTCTCAGCGCCTCCTGCTGGAGGCTGGCAGAATTGCCATAACCAAGAGTATGACCCAACAAGGGCAGGGGAAGGAGGCGAGCCAAGTATGAACCCATGGCACCCTCCATCCTTTAATGTCTATCCTCGAAAATACACTGGAGCCGAATGAAAACAAAACAAAACTCACAGCAAAAACAAAACTAAAGGATAAAACGTTGGTAGATGCTCACTCACTCTCACCCTTTTTGTGAGTTGAAGCCCCCTGTTCATTAGGCTGGCTTCGTATGTCTAGACTCCACCTGGGCAGGCTGGCAGCACCGCACACACAGTCTCGTCAGATCTTCCCAGGGTCCTCCCACTAAAGCATTCTTTCCACGTTTCCCAGGGAGGGAGTTTGAACATCAGCTCCATCCTTCTCAGACAAACCAGGCCTTCCACCTCAGAAAGTGACATAAAGGTTCTGTCTTTCCCTGTGCCTCCCCTCCTGTGTTCTTCTGTGTGTCTGTCCCCTGTGGATTCAGTTCCCTGTGGCCACTGTAACAAATTACTCCAAACTAGTGGTTAAAATGGCACAGATGTAATCTCTCATGTGCTGGAGGCCAATGTCTGGAAATTCATACCAACAGTTATGCAGAACAGAAATCAAAGTGTCCCCAAGACCAAGCTCTCTCCAGAGACCACAGGGGAAGGTCTGCTCCTGTCCTCTTCCGGTGACTGGTGGCTGTCCACTGGATCATGCTGGCTTGTCACAGCATCATGCCAATCTTCAGAGCTCTCTGCTGTCTGCACACAGCTTTCTACTCCATACTTCTCAAGTGTCCCTCTTCCCGCTCTCTTACAAGGATACTCATATTGACATTCCAGGCTCACATGAGTAACTAAAGACAACTCCTCATCTCAAATGTCTTAACTTAATCTCATCTGCAAAGTTTTTGCCATATGAGAAAAGATCTTCAGATCCTAGGATCTGCCCAGTCTTCTCTTTTCCAATTGTATAAAAGCTTTCTTAGGCCCATATATCTGGATGGGGTTTCATCAGTACAGGTATGCAGTCCAGGATGACCAATTAAAATATTCCAATCTGGCTTTTCCTCTCTGTCTGCATGAGTGAAGGTCACCATCATGAATGACACGGTGACTATCCGGGGCAGGAAGTTCATGACCAGCCGACTACTGCAGCAGAAGCAAATGGTTATTGATCTTCTTCACCCTGGGAAGGCAATAGTTTGTAAGACAGAAATTCAAGAAAAACTAGCAAAAATGTACAAGACCACACCAAGTGTCATCTTTGTTTGGATTCAGAGCCCAAGTTGTTGGTGGCAAGACTACGGGCTTTGGCATGATTTATGACTCCTTGGATTATATGAAGGAAAATGAACCCAAACACAGACTTGCATGATATGGTCTGTATGAGAAGAAAAAGATGTCAAGGAAACAGCACAAGGAGCACATAAACAGGATGAAGAAAGTCAGGAGGACTGTGAAGGCCAATGTGGGAGCTGGCAGAAAGAAGGCATAAACATTCTCCAGTGATGTGATCTGCAATGACTGTGTGGCTTTTTCACCAGAAGATTAATAAACTGTAAAACCCTTAAAAAATGTAAATATTCCAATCTGGGTGCCAGGCATCCAGGAATGGACATGCAGACTGAGCTGGGACAACCAATCCTCAGAGGCTGCATAGGATTCGTATTAGCATAAGCATTACCATTACAGGGGTTCTCTTGCCATCATGTGGGCAAAGCTGGACTGAGAAGCCAAGAGAAGAGCTAACAAGAGCCAAAGACCTACACTGAAAACAACAGACAGGCCTGTACAGTGACTGATAACACTAGGGAGGAATGCACTGTAGGACACATGGCCAGGCAGGACCAAACGTGCAGCACCTGTCCAGGGATAAAACTCAGGAGGCAGGAAGGGATAGGAAAGAAGGACAAATGGAGATGAGATAGACAAGTAGGAAGAGTCACAATGTGGAGACTGTAATCAATGTCTTAAAACACTTATGTGCACGAACCATTGACTGGAAAACCAATTTGCTCTGTAAACTTTAACTCAAATCTTAAAAAAAAGTTAAGGGTGGGGGGAAGAGAACTTATGTCACCATATAAATACTTGAATCCTGCCCTACCTGACACTGGCTCAACCTTGAACTTCCTAGTTGTAAAAACCAGGAAATTCTCTTTCTAAAGCTGGGTCAAGTGAAATTTCTGCCATCCATAGCTCTGCTGGCCTAATGATAAGAAGTTGTGCTGCAATTCCAAAGGCATGTGCTTTAAGTATACCAGATGCTTTCAGGGAGAAGGATGGGCAATTTCCTCCCATGTGATTCATTGCCTCTAAAAATCTGCTGGAGGGTCAGCTATGGGTCGGTTTCAACTTGATGGCAATCAACAAAAACAACGTTAACTAAAACAGATGCATAGAACGTGATTGAAAAGACCATGACCTGAATCAGGCACACCTTAGTCCTCAACTGACAATGAATTAAGATGACAGAAGAAGTATTGATGACTTTGAACTGCGGTGTTGGCGAACAGTGCTGAATATCCCATGGACTGCCAAAAGAACAAACAGACATGCCTTACAGAAAGTGCAGCCAGAGTGCTCCTTGGAGGCAAAGATGATGAAGTTTTTGTTTTGCACGCTTTGGCAAGTTGCTAGGAGCAGTTATTCCTAGGAGCCCTCTCATACTTAGAAAGGTAAAGGGAAGTGAAGGAGAGAAAGACCCTAAACCAGATGGATTGAGACAGCGACCTCAGCAATGGGCTTGAGTGTGTCAGAAACTGTGAGGATGGCACAGGATGGGACAGGGTTCTGATCTGTTGTTCCTAGGTTTGCTATGAACTGTACTTGACCCAACAGCACCTAACAACATAACAACAACCCTATAACTAAAAACACCTAGGTACAATAAACAGAAAAATCACTGTAAATAAATGGCAGGGTGGGGATCACTTGTAATTCTACAACTAAGGAAAAACCCAGAAACTCCGCATATATGGTCTTCTCAGGCTTTGAGATTTCCATGTGGTGACTGCTTATTTGTGTTCTTTGTGTGTTTTAGGGATGATGCTGTTACTGTTAGCTGCCCCGAGGCAGCCTCTGATTCATGGCAATCCCATGCACAGCTGAACTAAATGCTGCCTGGTCCTGCACCATGCCCATGGTCAGTTTTAGATTGAAGTGTTGTGATCATCAGGACTTTCACTGGCTGACTTACATATACAGATGACCAGGACTTTCTTCCTAGTGTTAGTCTGGAAGCTCCACTTAAACTTGTCCAGCATCACAGCAACTTCAGTCCTCTACTGACAGAGAAGTGGTGGCTGCACAGGAGGTTCACTGACCGTGAATGGAAGAGGAGAATCCTATCAATGAGCCACCACTGACCTCAAAGGAAGGGATGATTTTGTTGTTGTTTTGATGCCACTGTTTGACTTCTAGTTCATGGTACGCTGTGAGCTAAAAAGGAATAAAATGTTTTCCAGCCCTGTATCATACTTTGATAATTTGCAGTTGATCCACTGTGATGTACAGCATTTTCACCAGCTGGGTTTGGGTAGCTGGTCATCGGTCTTTCCTCCCTTGGGTTGACTCAGGCCATTACATCTAAATAAGCCACAGACTTTCAGGTCAGACCCTCTTAAGTCTGAATCCTGACTCTGTCCCTTCCTTAGCTGTGTTGCTTCAAGAAAGTTACCCAGACTCTCCAATTCTTGATTTACTTATGCACTCACTCCTAACTTGTTGACATGGTTAGGTTTCAAAGGCAAGGTCATTCTGTGAAAATTGGCATTATGCAAAAATGGAGGATGGCCACATCACATTACAAAATGAAAGATGACGGCACAATTAGACTACTTTCAAGTTACCTTGTTACATAAAGTGCCAAACCATGGAGAATCATGGCTCAGCCACACTGGCACATAACCTGAGCCATCACAGTCAACGTCACTCTCACCTGGTGTTTGTGGCTGCCAGACATAGGTCATTAGTGCACAAAATCATCACAGAACAGATTTTTCACTATTGTAATAAACAGGAAACAAAATTTGACTTTGAATCTATTTCACTCTAATTTCAAAACCATCTCAGTATCATGTTTGAGGTCTTGAACACTAATGAGTGAAGACCAGATAAGTTGTGGGAGGATATTAAGAATATCAACCATGAAGAATGCAAAAGGTCTTTACAAAGAGGAGGAAGAAAAGACCAAAACGGATATGAGACTCTGAATATTGCACTGGAGCACTGAGAAGCCAAAGCAAAGGGAAGAAATCAAGAAATTAAGGAGCTGAACAGAAAATTTAAAAGGGCAGTGCAAGAAGACAAATTAAATTATTATAATAAAATGTGCAAAGAGCTGAAGTCAGAAAATCAAAAGGGCTGAACTTGCTCAGCATTTCTTAAGCTGAAAGAACTGAAGAACAAATTCAAGCCTTGAGTTGCAATGCTTAAGGAAAGTTTTGGGCAGAATATTAAATGATCAAGGAAGCATTAAAAGAAGATGGAAGGAGTATACAGAGTTACTGTACCAAAAGACCTTGGCTGACACAGAAGAGTTTCATGAAATAACATATGAGCAAGATGCTCTGAAAAAAAATTTACAAAAAATGTTGGGTAGCGCCCTGCAGCTTGAGTCCTCTCTCTTTCTCTCTCACGCCATCATCTGCATTTGTCTGCCCGCATTCTCACTGTGCCACTATGCCTTGCTCCGAAGACACCCTCGCCATCTCGCCCAGCCAGTGGGCCAGGCCTGCGGAGGTGGTCGGTGTGCGGCTACGCTTCTCCAGGCTCTCAGAGCATGGTGCACGGGCCGCGGGCTACGACCTGTCCAGTGCTTATGATTACATGCTTCTACTCCTGGAGAAAGCCCTTGTGAAAACAGACATTCAGATCGCCCTTCCTTCTGGGTGTTAAGGAAGAGCAGCTCCACGTTCTGGCTTGGCTGCAAAACATTTCATAGATGTAGGAGCTGGTGTGATAGATGAAGATTACAGAGGAAATGTCAGTGTCGTACTGTTTAATTTTGGCAAAGAAAAATCTGAAGTAAAAAAAAGGTGATTGGAACAGATTTTTAAATCCAGAAATAGAAGAAGTTCAAGTTTTGGATTACACTGAAAGGGGTTCAGGAAGTTTTTGTTTCTACTGGAAAGAATTAAAACTTAGGCCAAGAATTGAAAATATGTTTCTGTCTCATCTTTCATTAAATAAACTTTTTTCTCTCCTCCCCCACAAAAAAATTGACAAAAAACAAGGCCCCAGGAATTGATGGTATACCAATTGACATATTTCTTTTTTTTTTTCAATTGACATATTTCAACAAAAAGATGCTGCCCTGAATATATTCACCAAGTTTTGCTAATAAATCTGGAGGACAACCACCTGGCCAATTGACTGGAAGAGATCCATTATCCCAATCCAATGAAAGGTGATCTGACATATTATGGAAAGTATTAAACAATATCATTAATATCACATGCAAGCAAGATTCTGCTAAATATTATCCAGAAACAACTGGAACAGCACATCAGCAGAGAATTGCCAGTTGTGCAGGCTAGGTTTAGAAGAGGTTGTAGCACTAGGGATATTATTGCTAATGTTAGATTGATCTCAGCTGAAAGCAGAGAGCACCAGAGGAATATCTATCTGTGATTCATTGACTATGCAAAGGCATTTGACTGTGTGGATCACAACATACTCTGGCTGACTCTGAGAAGATGGGAATCCCAGAATACTTAATTGTGCTTGTGTGAACCCTATACTTTGATGAGAAGACAGCAGTCAGAACAGTGAAAGGAAACACTGCATGGTACAAAATCGGGCAGGTGTATGCCAGGGATGTGTCCTATCTCCATATGTTTTCCATCTATATGTGGAACAGATCATCTGGGAGGCTGGGCTCTATGAGGAGGAATGTGGCATCAGGACTGGAGGAAGACTCATCAACAATCTGCATTATGCACATGACAAAACCCTACTTGCTGAAACTGAGGAGGACCTGAAGCACTTGCTGCAGAAGGTCCAGGACAGCAGCCTTCAATTTGGGATTAAGCTCAGCATCAAGAAAACAAAGAATCTCACCACTGGTCATATTGGCAGCATCATGATAAATGATGAAGAGATTGAGAGACAGTGTTAACAGCATTAGTTCAGTTGGCTCCAAAATCAGCACTCTTTGTACCAGAAGCCAGGAAATCAAAAGATAATTTGCATTGGGAAAGTCTGCTATCAGGGACCTCTCCAGAGTACTGAAGAGCAATGATGTCAGTATTGAGACTAAGGTGCTCCTGATCCAGGCCATGGTCTTCGCAGTTACTTCTCCCCCCACCCCTGCAATTACTTTTTACACATCAGAAAGCTGGACAACCACTAGGGAAGCTAGAAGGAAAATTGGTGCCTTTGAGCTGTGGTGCTGGAGAAGAGTACTGAACATACCATGGCTTGCTAGGAGAACAAACAGGTTTACCCAAGAGAGGGTGAAACCAGGCTCCTCCTTGGAGGCAAGAATTCTTAGGCTTTGTTTGACATACTAGGCATGTTGCAAGGAGGGACTAATCCTTGGTGAGGGGTACCATGCTTGGGAGGGTAGAGAGACAGCGCAAGAGAGAAGACTCTGGATGAGAGAGATTGATTCAGTGACCGGGGTAATGGGGGGTAGGTGTGTCAGAGACAACAAGATTGGCACAAGATAGAGCAGGGTTCACAGCTGTTGTACATAGGGTCGCTATGAGTCACAAATCACACATAACAACAACAATAAATAGTAAATGTTGAGAAATGAGGTAGTTCGTAAGTGAGAAACATGCTATATGGAAGGAGCCTAGAAGGTCTCCATAAACGGCCACGGTTATTTACAGTTTACATAATACTGTAATTTGTGGTCTGAGGAATATGATATTACTTTCCTTGTTTCATGCATTTTGGCAACCCATGAGTACCATTTAGGCATTAAAATTGTTTATGCACCTAGGTAAAACTATTCGGTTTTAACAACATCATTTGTTTAAAATTCAAAGCAACCCAAATGTCCATCAAATAATGAACAAAACCAAAACGAGTATATCCATACAATGCAACACCATTCAATCACAAAGAAAAATTGAATTCTGATGCAAGCTACCACATGGATGGGCCCCGAAAACTGTATGCTGAGTGAAGTCAGACACAAAAGGCCAAATAGTATAAAACCCCATTTTCTTGCAATATCTAGAATAGGCAAATGCATAGAGACAGAAAGTTGACTGGTGGTCATCAAGGGCTGAGGGGAAGGGAAAATGGGAAGTTAGTGCTTAAGGAGAACTAAGTTCTTATTTAGGGCAATGAAAAGGTTTAGGAAATAAATAGTAGTGAAGGTTGCACACACACACATACACACACACACACACAAATGGATCTCTTCATACTTGAAACATATATTTTTCATATACACATACACACACAAGTTTTCCTTTTGAAAGAGAAACAAAAATGACATTTGGTTATATGGACAAAGATGGGGAAATAAACCAAAATGATCCTAGAATCATGATTTCCAAACAAAAAATGAAGTGATGGGAAAGTAAGTGATGGCTGAATAGATTAAAAACTGATAGACCAAGAGTTCTTTAACTGATTCATGAGAGGGATGAAGAGAAAGTAAGAAGATAAACTGGTCCAGCAATTTGAATGACTGAATCTGGGTCATTTGTGAGCTACAACAAAAGTGATGTGTTGTTGAATCATTACCAAAATTGGTGAAACATTTTCTTTGACTACACCAGGGTTGCATCCTATCTCCATACCTTTTCAACCTATATGCAGAACAGATTATCCGGGAGGCTGGGCTCTATGAGGAGAAATGTGGGGTCAAGATCGGTGGACGATTTATCAACAACCTGCGTTATGCGGATGACACAACCCTGCTTGCTGAAACTGAAGAGGACCTGAAGCACCTGCTGCAGAGTGTCAAGGACTGCAGCCTACAATATGGATTGAGGCACAATGTCAAGAAGACAAGGATTCTCACCACTGGACCAATTGGCAGCATCAGGATGAATGGTGAAGAGATTGAGATTGTACACAGCTTTAGTTTGCTTGGCTCCACAGTCAACAGTCTTGGCACCAGCAGCCAGGAAATTAAAAGGCACACTGCCATGGGAAAGTCTGCTGTTAGGGACCTCTCCAAAGTACTGAAGAGCAATGGTATCTCTCTGGAGACTAAGGTGCCTCTGATACAGGCCACGGTCTTTGCAATCACTTGTTATGCATCAGAGAGTTGGATAATGACCAAAGAGGATAGAAGGAGAATTGATGCCTTTGAGCTGTGGTGCTGGAGAAGAGTATTGAGAATACCATGGACTGCTAGGAAAACAAACAGATTCGTCCTGGAAAGGGTTAAACTGGGGCCTCCTTGGAGCAGGGATTCTGAGGCTCCGTCTAACATACTTTGGACATGTTGTGAGGAGAGACAGGTCCTTGGAGAAGGACATCATGCTTGGGAGGGTGGAGGGACAGCGCAGGAGAGGAAGGCCCTCTATGAGGTGGATTGATTCAGTGACTGGGATAATTGGGATGGGAGTGTCAGACACAGTGCGATTGGCACAGGACAGAGCAGAGTTTAGGGCTGTTGTACATAGGGTCGCTATGAGTCGCAAGCGACTCAATGGCACATAACAACAACAACAACAACAACGAGTACATTACTCATGGATACTATTATCCTACCTTTGTTCAAGTTACAATAACTTCACTTATCTCTACTTGCTGTCAAGTCAGAACCTACTTACAGGTGACCCTCCATTGGTTTTCCAAGGCTGTAAATCACACAAGGCGCGGCTTCTTTTCTTTCTCCTTTGGACCCGCTGGTGTATTCACACCACCAGAGGTGTGCAGCCTTTGAGCTAGCAGCCAGGTCCTGTGCGCTATGCCCTCTGAGTGCCCTTTACTTTCTTGACTGAGAGATAAAAAGAATGGATGTAGAAAATATTCCATCATTGATTTTTATCTCATAGTGTCCATGTAGAATATAGAGCAAGGTTCAGATCTGTTGTACACAGGTGACTTGATATCACTGTAACAATATAGAACAAATCTATCATATCCCTGACCACAGCTGTTAGAAATTGTTGGTGTTACAATTATTGTAGTGCTGTCCTTTCCCCAAAGACATTTTGGAGTTTTGTCAAAATCTGGAATATGAACAGTAAAAATCATCCATCAGGTGGCTCAAAAAAAGTTGGAAAAAGTTGGAAATTGCTACTCTGTAGAGTAAAAAAACCAAGAAAGCACAGCAGTAAGGTTGAGACGGCACAACTGGAAAGAAATAAGGCTGATACTCACGGCCTCGGGTAACCACACGAATGCACACAAAAGCCCACTGTGGCACATCAGTCCCCTGGTTGAGGGTCTCTCCTTCACCGATCCTTCCCACTTACTAGTATCATGTCCTTCTTCAAAGAATAGCCCTTTCTAGCAACATGCCCCAAATATGTAAGACAAAAATCTCATCATTCTTGCCTCCAAAAAGCACTCTGGGTGTATCCTCTCCAACATGTATCTGTTAGTTTTCCTGGCTGTCCATGGGATGTTCAGTGCTCTTCTCCAACACCATAGCCCAAAGGCATCAATTCTATTTCTGTCCTCCTTGTTCACTGTCCAACTCTCAGATGCATAGCAAAGGATAGGAAAGACTATGACCTGAACCAGATACACCTTAGTCCTCAAAGTGACATCATTACTGATCAATAATTTGGAGAGGTGCCTACCTGCAGACTTTTCCATCTCCTGCTTTCCTGACTACTGGTACCAAGGGTGTTAACTGTGGATCCAAGTAAAATAAAGTTGCTGACAGCTTCAATCTTTTCGCCATCTACCATGATGTTGCCTATTGGTCCAGTGGTAAAAACCTTTGTTTCCTTGACATTGAGATAAAATCCATATTGAAGGCTACATTTCTTGCTCTTCTGCAAAAGTGCTTCAAATTCTCCTCACTTTTAGCAAGGAAGGTTTTACATATTAAGCCCAAGAAAGTACAAGTCCCTTATTACTGCCAAAATGACTCAGAGCTGAACCTGCAGTGGGTTTTCAGATACTGCAAATCTCACAGAATGTTGCCCATCTTTCTCCCATGGAGCCGCTGGGGGATTCAAAGGGCCTGCCTTTGAATTGGCAGGGCAGTTGCCTATCCACCCACTCCCTATTCATTGCCTGGGTAGTGCAAATGGTTAATTAAGTTTATTCAGAGGTGCCTCTTAAGAAAAACTTAGGCGTCTACCACTGAAAACCAGCCATTGATGATCTCTGAGAAGACACACATGGCTTCATCATGACTCATAGGTGACTGGGTGGGAAAGGGCTCAGTTATTCACTTTATCGCTGGGATTAGGGAGGATAAGAAAGACTGCACTGGTGGGGAGTGCCCTGGCTAGAGCAAACAGAGCCAGAGAAGGCAGCGGGGCACAACCCTGCGTAGAAAGTAACCTGTACAGTCACACAAGACTCTAAGAACCTAAACGTCAAGATTCCATTTCGAAGAACCAAATGAAATTCAATGAAAAAGTTTAAATCATACAGAATACAATGTTTCAAGAGCAGTGCTTAAAAACATTATGACTTACTAGTCAAACTAAAAAGGAGAAATATTTTATTTTAACACTTACAGAAAGAAGCAAAAGTTGCCTAGTGGTTTACCAGAGGCTAGAGACAGGACGTTGGCCTCTAGAGTGTTGCTTTTCTTTAACTGTCATTTATCTTTGCCAAGCACCAAAGAGTACATGAACCCTGCTCACTGCCGCCAAGTGGGAATTGATCATATCTGACCTTTCTATGTATTTTCAGAGGCTGTAAATCTCACAGAAGGAGATCGCTCATCTTTCTCATGAAGCTCCTGGTGTGATCAATGGATTCGCACCAAAGTCCCCACAGATGGCAGCATCAGCGCTCTACTGTTTCAGTCTAGGGAGACGGAAAACACTAGGAAATGGACAGTGGTGATGGACAACATCGTAAATGCAATTAATGGTACTGAATCGTGCATGTGAAATGATTATTATCCTCATGCATGTATGCTGTTGTCGTATACCTTAAGTCAAAACTCACTCATAGCTGATCTTTCAGTGGGTTTTCAGAGGCAGAATAATTGATGGGAAATTGTCCATCTTTCTCCTGCAGAGCAGGTGGTAGACTGGAACCATGTGCCTTGGAGTTGACAGTGCAGCTTCTTACCACTAAGCCACCAGAGCTCCCTTAAATATGTATGTGTGTGTGTATACACACACATATGTATATATATGTATATAGAATTATGACGATAATGATAACTTCTAATCACAACCGTTTGGGTTTTTGTAAAGTAGCTGACCTTCTCAGCCATCTCCCTTCGGGAAGAGCCATCCAAGTCCTCATGCATGCGATCCAGCAGCCAGAGGAGGAATTCCAGGGCGTCGTGCTGAGAATTGCCTTGGAACTGGGAGCCATGCTTGGAAACAGCATTCTGCAAGGAAATAAAGAAAACAGGACATTCAGTTTGGTCTTTCAAACAACCAAAGAGCCTACCAGTCAGCCTGTCGTCCTTATTCATCTGAGACCTGGGAGGACAGCAGAGGAAAATGCAGGGTAAGGAACACTCCTTCTAGCTGAAGCCTGAGACAGTGTCCCAAAGTGGCTTTGGATTCAATCTCAAGTCCCGTGATCCCAGCTGTACGACACTAGACATGTGCATGATGGGGTTCACAATGGCTGATTTCTCAGAAGATCACTTTGCCTTTCTTCTGAGGCATCTCTAAGTAAACTTAAACCTCCAATATCTTGCTTAGTAACCAAAGACGGCAGTAGCCATCTGTACTTCCAGGATCTCCCCGCATAAAAGCATCCTCTATTCCAGAACTACTACTAATACATGTATTATATGAGGTGGATTGATTCAGTGATTGGGGTAATCAGGGTGGATGTGTAAGAGACAGTGAGCTTGACAGGGTTTAGGGCTGTTGTACATAGGGTCACTGAGTCACAAGTGACTTGACGGCACATAACAAGAACAAGAACAACAACAACAATATATGTATTACATGTAATCCAGGCACCTGTCCTTTTGAAAGCCCACTGAGGTTTTGATCGAGTGTTTGGATACTGTCCGCTGGCCTACCCTTCCTGGTGTGCGCATCCTTTGTTCTTGGGGCGCCACACTTTCCTGGCCATCCTCCCTACTGACACTCCCCATGCTGGCCGTCTGCCTCACTAGTAAGTGTCTTCAAGCCTTCTTGTCCTCCGTGACTTTATTAACTCTCAAAGCATCTTCTTAATGAACAACTTTCCCTCAACAGTGGGTCTAACAAAATCTACTTCCTTAAACACTACAAACATAGCTCCTTTATTACCTCTTTCTAATATGCACGAAAGGAGCTCTCGTGGCTTAGTGGTAAGGAGTTGTGCTGCCAAGCCAGAAACATGCGGTTTGAGTCCACCAGTTGCTCTGTGAAAGAAAGATGGACAATCTCTTCTCGTGCCATTTGTTGTTGTTATATGCTGTCGAGTTGCCTGCAACCCATAGTGACTCCATGTACAGCAGTTCTGAACCCTGCCCTGTCCTGAGACAATCTCACTAATTCCAACACACCTAAACCCATTTTCCCAGTTACTGTATCAACCCATCTCATCCAGGGTCTTTCTCTTCTTCGCCATCCCTCTACCCTTTAGAGCGTGATGTTCTTCTCCAAGGACCAGTTCCTCCTGGCCACAAAGTGCCAAAGTATGTGAGCCAGAACTCTTCAAAATCCTAACCTTCAAGGAGAAATCTGGTTTCACCTTCTCCAAGATAGACTTATTTGTTTTCTTGGCTGTCCATGGTATGTTCAAGACTCTTCTCCAGCACCATAACTTGAAGACATCAATTCTTCTTCTGTCATCTTTAGTCATTGTCCAGCTTTCTGATGCATAGCAAGTAATGGTGACTATCATGGCCTGGATTAGGTGCACCTTATTCTCTAGATTGACATTGTTGCTTTTCATTACTCTGAAACAATCTCTGACAACAGATTCTACCAGTGCAATTCATCTTTTGATTTCCTGACTGCTAGTGTCAAGAGTGTTGATTGTGGAGCTGAGCAAGCTGTAATTGTTAACAACCTCAATCTCTTCTCCATCTATCGTGGTGCTGCCAATTGGCCCAGGGGTGAAAATCTTTGTTTTCTTGATATTTGGCTTCAATAGATATTGAAGACTCAGTCCTTGACCTTCTGCAGCAAGTGCTTTAGGTCCTCCTCAGTTTCAGCAAGCAAGGTTGTGTCATCTGCATAACATAGGTTGTTGATGAGTCTTCCTCAAATCCTAATGCCACCTTCCTCCTCATAAAGTCCAGCTTCCTAAACGATCTGTTCTGCATATAGATTGAAAAGGTATAGAGACAGGATACATCTGTAACACACTCCTTTCCTGATTTTGAATCATGCAATGTTTACTTGCTCTGTTCTGTGGACTGCTTCCTGGTCCAAGTAAAGGTTTCATATAAGCATAATCAAGTGTCTAGGATTCCTATATTCCTCAAGCTTAGCCACAATTTGTTGTAATCCACACAGTCAAATGCCTTTGCACAGTCAATGAAATACAGATAATCTTCTGGTACTCTCTGCTTTCTGCCAAGGTCCATCTGACATTGGCGATAATGTCTCTAGTATTACGACCTCCTCTAAGCCCAGCTTGTATTTCTGCTAGTTCTCTGTCAGTGTACTCTTCCGGTCATCCCACGCCATTCACTGCCTCTGAAAACCCACTGGAGGGTCAGCAATTAATCAGTTCCAACTTCACAGTATGTAACAACAATAATAATATGCATGAAATTAAGAGCACAATCAAACTTTTCTTTCTGCACTTAGATTATGAATTGATTAGGCCAGCCATCCATTGCTTTAGTATATATTTACAGATGACCTACCACATGTTATAGAAGTCCCTGGGTGGCACAAACCATTAAGTGCTCAACTGACATTTGAAACTCCCCTGAGGCTCTGTGGGAACCAGGCCTGGCAGTTGACTTACAAAGTTCACAGACTTGAAAGCTGTAGGGAGCAGCTGCACTGTGGCCACACGGGGTCGCCAGAGTTAGTATCCATTCCACCACCACTAACAGTGCTGACTGAACAAGTCACACAAGACCCCTTGCCCACATGGAACTCATATTCCCTTTGCTTGTCCTGTTAACCGGTGTAACAACTTTGTCATTGCCTACATAACCTGTTGCTGTTGTTGTTAGGTGCCATCTATCTGACTAGAACTCATAGCAACCTTCTCTGAAGAACAGATCATAACAGATCGGGATCTTTCTGTCCTGCACCCCTCTCACCATCTCCACCCTGCTCAAGTCCACTGTTGTAGTTTTGTGTCAACTTACACAACAAATTATTTTCTTTAAAATGTGTGTATATGCACACCCATGTTTATTGTGGCCTTGTTCACAAAAGGTAAGAGCTGGAAACAACCCAAGTGCCCATCAACAAAAAATGGATAGAGAAGCTCTGGTATATTCACACAATGGAACACTACACTGCATTGAAAAACAAGGAACTCATGCAATATTATTCAAAATGGGTGACCCTGAAGGACATTATGCAGAGTGAAATATCTCAGTCACTAAAGGACAGATACTGCATGGTGCCACTGTTGTAAAGAGGGACTGATATCGGGGTTGGGGTGAAACTAAGAGGGGATAAAAGATGTATACTGTATTGAAACAGATGAGGGAGAGAACTGTATATGAGGAATATATGATTAGGTATTATTGTCATGACAAGAGCCCAGAATGAAAGCTGTATAGTGAAGTGAACTGGGAGAGGGGGTATAACAATGAAATAATTTTTTTTTTAATTTTCAAAGAGAAAAGTGAATGGAGGGGAGGGGTGGGCAGGGAGGAAAATGTACAACAATGAATGAATGGAAATCCAAAGTCTCTGTAAACTTTCATTCAAATAAAAAAAAGGAAAAAATTTCTTTTCATTAAATAAAATAATTAAATCTCTAAAAAAATGTGTGTATGCTACCCTATGAAATAAAATTTTTTAAAAGCTAGAATATATATTTATACTGTATTATTACTCTGATATTACATAAATGTACAGGTTGATTTTTTAAAAATTTGAAATGGTAACATACTTACACTTTTTAAAACGATCAGTAAAAAAGAAAAACAATGAAGTCTTATTCCTATCAGGTTCTACCTCTTAGAGCCTATTTCCTGAAAGCAGCTACTTTCACAGTTTCTGTAACCTCTTTCTAGGGATTATTTCAATGCAAGGAAGAACCTGAGTTATTATGAATTGAACTGTGTCCACCTAAAACATCCAGCAGAATCCTAACTCCTACAGCTATGAATAGGGAGCTGTGGTGGACTAGTGATAAGGAGTCACGCTGCCAACCCAGTGACAAGCGGTTCCCATCCGTCTGCTGCTCCAAAGAGAATGACAGGCAAGCTCCTCCCATGTGATTTTTTTTTTCTTTAGAACATTATTATTTCATAAAAGACAATGATAAAAAAGGAAAAAACATTTCCATGAGAAGCAAAACCCTCCCATGCCTCTGAAAACCAGCTGGAGGGGCAGCTAAGAGTTGGTCCTGAGCTGATGGTACACAATGACAACACAGCTCTGAATGTGATGCAATGCACCATAGCTGCAGTCACCTCAGTCCCAACTAGTGCACACAGGCAGGACACAATGCCCAATCCTGTGCCATTCGCACAGTCAGCTGTAGGTCAGGGT
Source organism: Elephantulus edwardii (assembly GCF_000299155.1). Lineage (NCBI taxonomy): Eukaryota > Metazoa > Chordata > Mammalia > Macroscelidea > Macroscelididae > Elephantulus > Elephantulus edwardii. Next base: position 1,409,284 of record NW_006400036.1, read on the forward strand.
GTTTCTTTGTGTGCCCACATGATTATTGACTGGCCAGGTTTTGTTAAGCACCAAAATGTATCAACCAATAATAAATAGTACCAAATGGCATTGGATAGTATCAAAGAGTACCAATTAGTATCAACAAGTACCAAATAATATCAACCAGTACCAAATAGTATCAACAAGTACCAATTAGTATCAATCAATCTCAAATTGTACCAAAGAGCATTAGATAGTATCAACCAGTATTATAGTATCAAATAGCAGTAAGCACCAAATACTGCCAACGAGTACCAAATAGTATCAATGAGTACCAAATAGTATGAACGAGTACCAAATAGCATCAACCAGTCTCAAATAGTACCAAATAGTAAACCGAGCTCAAGCTCAGCCCTAGTTTGAAGGAATCTATCAGAAAAGGCCAAGGATCAGAATGATTTTCCTGGCTGCCAGCAAGCCAAATACACAGGGCTCTCTCTTTTCTCTCTCTTTCTTCTCCCCTTCACTTGTTTCTTTTTTCCCTTTTCTTTCATATAAATATATATGGAAAATATATACACACATCTCATAACTGGGCCAACTGGCAGTACCATGATAGACAGGGAAGAAACTGAGGTTGTTAATAATTTTGGCACTGGCAGTCAAAAAAGCAAAAGATGAATTGCCTAGGGAAGGCTGCTGTTAGGAATCTCTCAAAAGTGCTGAAGAGCAACGATGTCAGTTTGGAAACGAAGGTATGCCTGATTTAGGCCATGGTCTTCACAATTACTTGTTGGACAATTACCAAAGATGACAGAACTGATGTTTTTGAGTTATGGTGCTAGATAAGCGTATTGAATGTGGACTGCCAGGAGAATAAACAGGTTTTATCTTAGAGGGGGTGAAACCAGACTTCTCCTTTGAGGCAAGGATTTTGAGGCTCCATCTCACATGGTTTGAGTATATGCTCAGGGGGAACCAGTCCCTGGAGAAGCACATGATGCTTGGAAGGGTAGAGGGACAGTGCAGGAGAGGAAGACCCTGGATGAGACAGATTGATAGTCACTGGTATAACGGGAGTAGGTTATGTTGGAGACAGGGAGACTGGCTCAGGATAGAGCAGAGTTCAGAGCTATTGCACGTAGGATCACTATGAATCACAAGGGCCAACCAAAAAGCAGGCAGTTTTAATCCATCAACTGATCTTCAGGGGGAGAGAGACAGAGAATTTAGAAATGTCCAAAGGGCCCACCCCAGGCTTTCAAGTAAATCACAAACACCCACCAGGATCTAACTTTGGAGGGAGACTCATCAATAGCCTGCATTATGCAGATGACACAATCTTACTTGCTGAAATTGAGGCGTATTTGAAGCACCTGTTGCAGAAGATCAAGGAAGGTAGCCTTCAATATGGTTTGTGTCTCAGTATCAAGAAAACAAAGATTCTTATCACTGGACCAAAAGGCAGTGTTATGATGGAGAGAAGATTGAAATGGACTATAGCTTCATCTTGCTTGGATCTACAATTAATACCCTTGGTACAAGCAATCAGAAAATAAGGAGACACGTTGCACTGGTAAAATCTGAAGTTAGGGACTTCTCCAAATTATTGAGTGATGTCAGTTTGAGGACTAAGGCGCGTCTGATTTAGGCCATAGTCTTTCCAATTACTAGCTATACATCCGAGACCTGAATAATGAATAAGTATGAAAGAAAAAGAATTGACGCCTTTGAGCTGTGGTGTTGGAGAACAACCTTGAACATCCCATGGATGCCAAGAGAATGAGATGGTGGAGCCAGAGTGCTCTTTGGAGGCAAGAATGCCTCACATACTTTGGACATGTTGCTAGGAGGTGCTGTTCCTTGGAGAGGGACATAATGTTGGGATGGGTGGAGGGTCAGCAAAGGAGAGGAAGATCCTCAACCAGGTGGACTGGCACAGTAACTGCTGCAATAGGCTCTTGTGTGTCAGGAAGTGTGGATGGTGCAGGACAGAACAGGGTTCAGATCTTTAGTTCATAGGGTCACTGTGAGTTGCGCTCAACTCTATGGCATCTAACAACAAACAAAGGTTTTACCCAGACCTTACCCATTGCTGTTGTTGTTATGTGCCATCAAGTTGTTTGTGACTCATAGCGACCCTATGTACAAGAGCCCTAAATCCTGCTCTATCCTGTGCTAACCTCACTGTTACTGACACACCTACTCCCACTACCCCAATCACTGAATCAATCTATCTCATCAAGGGTCTTCCTCTCCTACACTGTCCCTCCACTCTCCCAAACATGATGTCCCTCTCCAAGGACTGGTCCCTCCTTGCAACATGCTCAAAGTATGTCAGACAAAGCTTCAGAATCCTTGACTCCAAGGAGCAGCCTGGCTTCTCCCTCTCTAGGACAAGCCTGTTTGTTTTCCTAGCAGTCCACAGTATAGTCAACACTCTTCTCCAGCACCACAGCTCAAAGGCATCAATTCTCTATCATCCCTAGTCACTGTCCAGCTCTCCAACACATAGCACATAACTGCAAAGACTATAGCCCAGATCAGGAGCACCTTAAATCTCCAGCCTGACATCCTTGCTCTTCAGTACTAGAGTGGTCTCTGACAGTTCACCCCAGTTACTCCAATTCTACACCAATACTACCAACATCTCCACTCAGGTGAACAGACAGCTTCTCCAACAAAACTCAAAAACCAGTTTTTCCTGGTAATGTCAATGTCATCGTTCAGTTTATCTCTCACTTCCCCATCAACCATTTGTCAAGAGTTCTAATCCTAGCCTCCAGAGGAGTCTCCACCTTGTCCTTTCAGTGAAGTTCTGTCCCCACTGGGGGTCCTAAATACAGGTGACCAAGGACAGCATCCACTTAAGAATGAAGCCAGGCCCTAGGATCACCCTCCAGGTTCCTAGTCAAGTGGATTGATTTTCCCACACTCCAGCTGGGCAATATCACCTCCTGACTAGAAATCCTCCCTTTCAATCAGTAGCTGAGGGTATGAACTATATGCACTTTCAAGGGACTCTCATACTTTCCTTCCAAGCTTTTAACCACTCTGCTGTGTGTCTCAAATGTCCAGGTAAAGGGACCCCTCAGGAACCCAAACACCCTTCTCCACTACTTCTACAGACCCTGTCATTGTTTTCATTCTTCCTTCTATGTGACATCCACTCTCTCCCAGCTAAGTATGGTAATCCTTTTTAAGACTGACAGCCTCTTAATCCAACCCACAGCTGTCAACCCATGAGAATCCTCTGCTGGTCTCTGAGCTATAAACATTTACAGGAGGAGATGACCTCATCTTTCTCCCATGGATCTGATCTGCTGACCTTTCAGTAAGCAGCCCAACACATAATTTACTACATCACCAGGGCGCCTTTCCAAACAACCTTTCAAAAAGGGAGAATCTGAAAGCATCAAGAAAGGCCTTAAAAAGATCCCTTCTGACTTTGGCTCTTTGTATGTTTCATTATAATATTTTGCTTTGTCTTCTCAAGCTGCCCTTGGAAATCTTCTGTTCATCTCCTTTACATCAGCATTTCTTCCCCTTGTTTTGGCATGCCTGAATTCTAGTATAATTTTCAGAGTTTCTTCTGACATCTGTTTGGTCTTTTCTTTCTTCCTTGTCTTTGTAACAACCTTTTGATTTCTTTATGAACCATATTCTTATTGTTATTCCACAAATCATCTAGTCCTTGATAATTTTCATTCAATGCATCAAATCTATTTTTCAGATGGTCTTTAAATTCAGGTGTGATAGATTAAAGGCCATATTTTAGTTCTTGTGGATTTGTTTGCATTTTCTTCAATCTCAATTAAAGCTTGCATGTGAGTAATTGCTGATCTTCCTAGGTTATTTGTTTGGGATTTTTGTTGTTGTTGTTGAAAATACACATAGCCAAAGAGATGCAATTTCAAGAACTTCAACATGTACGGTTCAGTGACACTGATTACATTTTTCAAGTTGTGCTATCATTCTTTTCCCAATTATTCCAGCACCATTAGCCTTGCAGTTCTGGTCCCATAGCAAATGAGGCAGTTCACAGAGGCAACTAGCTGTGCATTCCATTTTGTAAGCTCAAAGATCTGAAAAATAAAATTCAAGCCCCAAGCTGCAGTACTGAGATATGCTATAGGCAAAATCTTGAATGTTCCAGGAAGCATCAAAGGAAGACGGAAGGAATACACAGAGTCACTGCACCAAAAATAATTGGCTGTTGAAGAGGTGGTCATTTCCCCATTTGATAAGTTCTATTTCCTTGTTAAATATCAGTTGACCATAGATAGCTAGGTCTATTTCTGGGTTCTCAATTCTGTTCCATTGATCTATGTGCCTGTCATTGTACCAGTACCATCTGTTTTGGTTACTACTGCTGTTTGGTGGGTTTGAGATCAGTGAGTGCTGTACCTCTCACTTCATTTTTGTTTTTCAAAAGTGCTCTATTGATATATAACTAGGTATTTCTGTCATCACAGGAGACTAGACCGAGGGCTACATGGTGGAGGGGACCTGGGGGAGGGTTTGTAAAACAATGAAAGAATCTTTTCTTTTACTTTTCCATAATTTTTGGACTCATGTACTTATAACTTGTTAGTCAAATTTGTGTCTTCTAGGTTGCAACACCCCCATGATACATCTTCAAGGATATGAACATGTACGGCCAAGCACAATCAATAAGAGTGCATCTAAATTCCAAAATCAATCTCCATAATAGTCTATGTGTTTCCTACTGCCAAAGGGGCCCTTTAGAGTAGTGAGAGAAGATCTTCACCCTGAAACCCACAGCGTCCCTTTTCAGCAGGAAGTAGCTAAGAGAATACGCCATCCCCTTTTCCTTATGACTCAGGGTGAAGTCTCTCTCAGGGAGGAGTGATAGGGAATGGCAAAGGACACACTGACAAAGAAGATTAATCAGAACTGGCTTTGACAAGCACTGTGGCATTTGGACAAGAACAAACTGGGAGGAGGGTAGAGAGAATAGTGCAACAATGAATGAATGGAAACCCAAAATCTCTGTAAATGTTTATGAAAATTAATAAAATATAGAAAAAAAAAACAAAAGTGCTCTATTTACTCAGTCTCTTTCCTCTCCAAATAAATTTGGCAATTTCCCTTTCCAATAACAACTGGATGGATTGAGAAATTGTGGTACATTCACACAATGGAATACTATGAAGCACTCGGGAACAATGATTTTGAAAAATACTACATAACTTGGGAGAGACTGAAGAGCATTACATTTGAGTGTAAATACTATGTAAGATCATTATTGTAAAATTAGAAAGATAACTAGTAAAATATGTATGGGGACCCCAGCTGGGAAGAGGTGAGAGGAGAGGGTTGAGAGCCCAAACCTCAGGGCTGCACAGTGCGGTAGGTAGAGGGAGGAGGTGGGAAGGATCTGGTGGGTACCTGAAAAGACTGAATAATGATGGGCAAGGTCCGATAGTGATTGATTTTATAAAACATTGCATGAGAGTGACTGTATGAAACACAATATAATGAAGAATAGTGTGAAACATAATGTATATGAACTTTGAGCAAATCAATATTTCTTGCAATTTTTCCATGAGTCAATTTTTTTTAAAGTATTGGTTTTATAAAAATAAAAAGGGTCAAACTCAGCATTTCTTAAACTGAAGGAACTGAAAAACAAACACATTCAAGCCTCGAGTTGCAATACTTAAGGATACTATGTGTAGAATACTAAATGATCCTGAAAGTATTAAAAGAAAGTGGAAGGAGTATACAGAGGAACTGCACCAAAAAGAATAGCCTGACACAGAAAAATTTCAAGAAACAATATATGATCAAGAGGCAATGGTGATGAATGAGGACATTCAAGCTGCTTCGAAGGACTTAGCAAAAAATAAAGCCCCAGGAATTGACAGAATATCATTTGACATGTTTCAACAAACTGATGCTGCCCTGGACATGCTCATCAGGGTGTGCCAAGAAATTTGGAGGACAAACTGGCTAACTGGATGGAAGAGATCCATATTTATTCCCATTTAAAAAAAAAAAAGGTGACCTGACAGAGTGTAGAAATTATTGTACAATATCACTCACATCATGTGCAAGCAAAATTTGGGTAAAAATTATCCAGAAATGACTGGAACATTGACAGAGAACTACCAGAAAGACAAGCTGGATTTAGAAGAGGCTATAGCACTAGAGACATTATTGCCAATGTCAGATGGATCTTGGCAGAAAGCAAAGAGTATCAGAGGGTATCTATCTGTGATTCATTGACTGTGAAAAGGCATTTGATTGTGTGGATCACAACAAATTGTGTTTAATTAACCTTGAGGAGGATTTTCATAATATTTAATTACAATGTACTTAATTGTTGTTGTTGTTGTTGTCATCAGGTACATAATTAGCAAAAAAAAAAAAAAATCCCTTCTCTGCATAAACGCAGCAATTCTTCTTCTGGGAATTATACCTAAAAAACCAACCAACCAACCAACAACCACCATGACTTTGGAGAGATTCCTGACAGCTTACTTTCCCAGTATATATATCTCTTGGTCTCTTGGCAGCTGGAACCAAGGAAGATTGAATTGCCGACAATTTAAATCTTTTTTTCTCCATCTATCATGATGTTGCCTATTGGTCCAGTGGTGAGGATTCTGGTTTTCTTGATGTTGAGATCCATATTAAAGGCTACAGTCCTTCATCTTCTGCAGCAAGCAGCACTTCAGGTTCTCCTCACCTTCAGCAAGAAAGAATGCATCATCTGCATAACTCAGGTTGACAAGCTTTCTTCCAATTCTGTTGTCACACCCTTCTTCAACAAGTACAGCTTTTTAAATTATTTGCTCAGCATGTAGATTGGATAGGTATGAAAAGTGGATACATAGAAAAAATAGTTTGCTTGAATGCTTATTTATTTAAATACATATAACATTTAAAAGAAATAAGTTGACTGAGACACCCAGAATTGTCCAACCACACAAATTTTTATCATTTTAATTGTCCAATAGTAAAAATTACTATATTGAAATCTTCACGTTGATAAATGTAAATGAGCTCAGTTTCTCTCTCCTTTTTGCTGTCGAGTGGGAAAATATTTATCCTTCACCATCCAATGTGTTCCCAAGTCTGTAAGTCAGAGAGGAGATTGCCCCTCTTCCTACCTCAGAATTGCTGAATCATCAAAGAACGATCAAAGAGGACCAACTAAAGCACCCTAACTCTCTAAGTCCATAGCTCTGTAAACTCCATAGAACTAGAGATCTATAGAGTTGAGATAGAGTTTAAATTCCTTTCAGTCAATGCAAAAGTTCTAAAATATAGTTCAGATTTTAAGATGTTAACTCCTCAGGCAAAAATCACTTTTATTCTTGAAAATTAAATGTGAAAACTTCTGTGTGTCAAAAAACAAAAATTCAAGCATATCTATATGACTAAGTTTTGCACACACACTACATAAGAAACCCAGCTGGTACAGTGGTTAAATGCTAGACTGCTAACAGGAAAACTGGTTCAAACCCACCAGTCACTCACAAGAAAATAATGTGAAAGCCGGCTTCCTTCCGTACGTGTATGTTTAGAGCCCAGAAAACTCTACAGGGCGGTTCTACTCTCTCATACTCAGTCACTGTAAGCTGGAAAAGGAGTCTAGGTGGTGCGAGACTGTTGAGGTAATCAGTTCAAACCCATCAGCTAGCTGCTCCATAGGTGAAAGAGGTGACAGTGGACTTTCATAATTACAGCTGTGGAGATTCTACAGGGCGGGAAGTTCTACTTGGTCCTATAGGAGACTGTGAGTTGGATTTGACATAACAGCACTGGGGTTTATGGAGATGAGTTGGAATTGGCTCAGTGGCACACAAAGCCAATTTATCTCCATGTGTATCCAAAACCTAAAACACACTGATTTGGGTAGTGGAATTGCTGGGTCCAATAGTATTTCTATTTCAAACTTTTTAAGAAAGCCATACTGCCTTCCATAGTGGTTGCACCATTTTACACTCCCACCAACAGTGAATAAGGGTTCCAGTTTCTCCACAACCTCGCCAGCATCTGTTGCTTGCTGTTCTGTTAAATTTTGCTATTGTTACTGGATTGAGATGATATATCTCATAGTTGTTTTGATTTATATCTGTCTTAGAGCTAGAGATTTTGAACATTTCTTCATGGGTTTGTTTGCCATCTGAATGTCGTCTTTGGTGAAGTGTCTGTTCATATCCTGTGCCCATTTTTCAATTGGATTGTTTACGTTTATCTTGTTGTGGTGAGTAGTTATTTTCATTTGTACATTTCTGTTTTGATGTTTTTGTGGGTTTTGTAACAGTGGACTGTGTACTTCACTGGTCACATCCTAAGTATAACAGTGCTGGGCAAACATTTCCTAAGATTTTCATTTTTTCTAATAACTTAAATTCTTAGTTCCTCTGGAAGACTTCCCACAGAAAGTCTATTGAAATGTGATTAGAACTACATTAGCACTAAATATTAACTTGGAATGGATGAAGCACAGTATTTGATATTTCTATCCTGTATCATGGTCTAGCTCTAGCACATAATCTTTTTCTTTCCTTAGGAATGATCATCTTTTAAAACATATTGTTCTTCTTGTTATGTGCTGTCGAGTTGCCTGCAACTCATAGTGACCCTATGTACAATAGTCCTAAACTCTGCTCTGTCCTGCGCCAATCATACTGTCTCCAACACACCCATCCCGATTACCCCAGTCACTGAATTAATCCACCTCATAGAGGGTCTTCCTCTCCTGAGTGTAGTTCCACTCTCCAAGCACGATGTCCCTCTCCAAGGACTGGTCCATCCTTGCAACATGTCCAAAGTATGTCAGATGAAGCTTCAGAATCCTTGCCTCCAAGGAGCAGCCTGGCTTCACCCTCTCCAGGATGAATCTGTTTGTTTTCCTAGCAGTCCATGTCCATTCAATACTCTTCTTCAACACCACAGCTCAAAGCCATCAATTCTCCTTCTATCATCCCTAGTCATTGTCCAGCTCTCTGATGCATAGCAAGTGATTGCAAAGACCATGATCTGTATCAGACGCATAGTAGTCTCCAGACTGACATCTTTGCACTTCAGCACTTTAGAGTTCTCTAACCATAGACTTTCCCACTGCAATACGTCTTCTAATTTCCTGCCTGCTGGTGCCAAAAATGTTGACTGTGGATCCAAGCAAACCAAAACTATATCTTATTAAAATTTCTATTTCATATTTCTAAATACTTTTAAGGAAGTTCTAGTGGCCTGGTGGCAAGAAGCTACACTGCAATCCCAAAAGCACAAGGTTCTAATCCAGCAGCTGCTCTACGGAAGAAGGATAGGTAATCTGAGTTATGGGTCAGTCCCAACTTGATGACATACACCACCACCACCACCACACACTTTTACAAATAAAATCTAATTGTTCTATGTTCTATAGTGTTATTGCTTCTGTTTATCTTTAAAAAGTCACCAAAGGTCTAAACATTTAATGACAGCATTTTTTTTTATTTTACACTGGTTTATTTACAAAGTTTGTATACATTGTTTTTCACACTGAATCTTTCCCCTTAAAAAATGGATTTCACTGAGCAATTTTCTTTCTGTTCAGTTTTTAAAAGACCTTGACATGTTATATCTTAATATTATTCTATCCAGAACTTCCAAAACATAAGAGTGATGAAAAATACATAAATTCTTTTGCTCTAAAAAATTTATTTTAAAACAACTATGAGATATCATCTCACTCCAGTAAGAATAGCAAAATTTAACAGAACAGCAAACATCAAATGCTGGTGAGGTTGTGGAGAAAC
>NW_006400036.1:1419493-1437026 GCF_000299155.1 Elephantulus edwardii
ATAAAACGAGACTGACATCAGGGTTGAGGGAAGACAGAAAAGGAGGGGAGGAATGATGTATATTGCATTGAAACAGATGAGGGAATATATGCATGGGTATTCTTGTCATTACAAAAGTCCAGAGTGAAGGCTGCATAGTGGAGTGGGGGAGGGACTGCATAACAATCAAAGAGTTTTTTTTTCTTTTCAAGGAGAAGAGTGATGTGGGACGAGGGGTGGACAGGGAGAAAAGTGCAACAATGAATGACTGGAAACCCTAAGGCTCTGTAAACTTTCACTAAAATTAATAAATAAATTAGAGAACAAAAAAATATTATTTTATACTGGTTTGCTTACAAAGTTTGTATATATTTGTTTACAAACCAGATCTTTCTCATTCCCTTCACTCACTCCTCCCTCTACCTATCAAATTGTATGCTTACCCCACCCACCCATCCTCACCCCCTCTGCCCTTACTCTGCCCCCACTTGGATCGTCATACACATTTTACAAGTTATCAGAAGACATAAATTTTTAAAAAAGCAATGTTCCCAGTGTATGATATCAGGCATATAGGCTGCTGACTGTAGATCTAAAATGGATCTTTTCCGCACATAAGCCAGACAAATTCCAGATGGCTAAAATCCCTAATATAGCTACAGAGAGACTGGAAGTACACAAAATAGAATATTTATAAAAAGATTTTCCTATAAATAAATCCAGTATTTCAAATATCGAGGGAAGAAAAAGATGGAGACTATTTGAAGAAATTATTTGCAGCAACTGTGGCTAACGGTCGAGAACGCATAAAAATCATCTGAACAATACAACTGAGGTAGAATGTTTATACAAATGACAAGGACAGAAAATCCCCAAACGCAGGCTCACAACTAGTACAGAAACACAGAAAACTCCTCCATCGTATTCCTAGTAAATGTGCCTAGAACTGAATATCCACGGACTGCCAAAAAACAGACAGAAATGTCCTGGGGAAAGTACAGGCAGAATGCTCCTTGGAGGTAAGGAAGTAAGGATGGTGAAGCTTCATCTCATATATTTTGGGCATGTTGTTAGGAGAGACTATTCTTTGGAGAGGAACATCATGCTTGGAAGGTCAAAGAAATACAGGAAGACCCTGCAGGAAACAGACTGACACAGTGACTGTAGCAATGAGCTCAAGTGTGTCAGAAATTGTGAGGATGGCACAGGATAGAACAGGGTTCAGATCCACAGGGTCGTTATGAGTCATACTCAACAATACCCAACAAGAACTTCTAGTAAGAAATAAGTTGCCATTTTGTTTGATAAATTGATAATACTATCCAATGCCCAGGGAGCTCTGGTGGGAAGAAATTGCACTGCTAATCCAAAGTCTCCACTTCTCAGGTGGTTCAAATCCACCAGCAGCTTCACCAGAGAAAGACAGGCAATCTCCTCCCCTGTAACGTTTCCCCACCAGAAGGTCATCATGAGTTGGTTCTGACTCAACAGCAATGACTCTAATGAATCATCCAGGGCCCAAAAAGAGATGCATCATTCTGAAAAAATATCATTTTTCTGGAAGAAAGTTTGAATGTCATCTTTAAAAATGACCAGCTGCACTGCAATCCAAAGGTATGCAGTTCAGATCCACTAGCTGCTCCATGGAAGAAGGATGAGCGATTTCCTGCCAGGTGACTTATTGCCTCTGAAAACCCACTGGAGGGTCAGCTGTGAGTCGGTTTCGACCTGATGAGAAACAACATGTCAAATCAAGTTGACATAAAAAGTAAAAATAATACTTAAAATCAGGTCGGGATTAAATACACAAGTATACAAACATTTGTCAAATCTCATAAAATTCTATAATTAAAATTGGTGTATCTTGTTGTTTATAACAAACATCAATAAAGCTGACTTATTAAATAAACGGAAAATGATATTTACACTTTTGCTTTGACCAGGTAATTATATTTCTAGGAATCAAGCAGATGAAAATAATTACAGCTTAAGATAATTATCTAAATAGCTAATACAAGGCTATTGACACCCTTGGAACCAACAGTTAGGAAATAAAGAGATGCATTGCACTGGGAAAATCTGCATTTAGGGACCTCTCCAAATTATTGAGGAGTAACAATGTCAGTTTAAGCAATAAAGTGCATCTAATACAGGCCCTGGTTTTTCTGATCACTTGATATACATTTGAGAGCTGGACAATGAATAAGGATGACAAGAAAAGGAATTGATGCCTTTGAGCTATGGTGCTGGAGAAGAACACTGAACATCCCATGGATGGCCAAAAGAACAAACAATATGTCTAAGGGAGGGTGCAGCCGGAGAGCTCTTTGAAGGCAGGAATGATGAAGCTTTGCGTCACACACTTTGGGCTTGTTACTAGGAGGTGTTATTCTTTGGAGAGGGCCATGATCCTTGGCAAAAGAGAGGAAGATTCTCAACCAGGTGGACTGACACAGTGACTGCTGCAGTGAGCTTTGGTGCGTCAGGAAGTGCAAAGATGGCACAAGATAGGTCAGGGTTCAGATCTGTTGTTCACAGAGTCGCTATGAGTCGGACCCAACTCAACGTCACCTAACAACAACATAGTAAATAGAAAATTATCCAGGATGTTAATATCTGTCTTCTTAATGAATCATTCCATTATAATTAAGTGAAATAGTAAGTCTTTTGGGAGCTCTGGTGGCCTACTGGGTAGAGCTGTACTGTCAGCCCAAAGGCAGATGGTTTAAATCCACCAACTGCTTTGTGAGGGAGAAAGATGGGTAATCTCCTTCATAAAGTTTTAGTCTCAAAACGTGATAAAGGGCTTTCAAGAGTAAAACTGACTCAAAGGGGGAAGGTTTAATTTTTTTGTTTTAACATCACGATGTTTACTTAGTTATCACTAGAGAATAGAATTATAGATTTTTTTTAAAAATGTCACATTTTAGTACTTTCAGACCCTTATAATACACATATTTGTATCAGTAGAAGAGACAAGCACAGCAGACAATAAAATGGACAGGATTTCTTTGACATATTTGCTGTTAAAATAAAACATGGCCTTAATAACTCTTCCTTGCAGACTTGGGTGACTCAGGACTCAGGAAGAGAGAATACCAGATAACATGTCGGCCCTTCTCAGTTTCCTTCCTTCCTTTGTTCTTTCTGAAGCCAACAATCTGTTTGTTTAAAACAACTCCTTAACATGACTTACACAATCTCTTATGACCTAATTCCCATGTAGTTAGTTGCTATGTGCATGGAGTTAGAAATGACTTATAATGACCCCATGAACAATGGATCTGAACCCTATCCTATCCTGTGCTGGAGTCACTGTGTCCTTCCATCTCACTGAGGGTCTATCTCTTTCACTGTCCCTCCACCTTTTCAAGCATGATGTTCCTAAGAAACAGCCTCTCCTAACAACACGCTCAAAGTATGCGAGGCGAAGCTTCACCATCTTTGCCTCTAAGGAGCACTTTGGTTGCACTTTATCCAAGACATGTTTGTTTATTCTTTTTGCACTCCCTGGAATATTCAGTGCTAATCCTCTCCTTAAAGGAAGTCCTGGTGTCAGAGTGTATAGTATGTTAGATTGCCAGTCAAAAGATCATCAGTTCAAATACACTAGTCACTAGAGGGAACAAAGATGGGCAGTCCCCTCCTGTAAAGATTTACCACCTCAGAAACCCCTGGTGGAAGTCTTTACAAGTTGGAATCAACTCAGTGCAGCAGGGTTTTGGTTAAAGGGTGTAGTATAATGGGTTTACTGTGCAAAATGGTCTTCCTAGGTCATTGCCATTGACTTTGCCACAGGGCCGGGCAAATAGCGTGTGAAGACTATTTTGATGTTAGTCTTGCCATCCAACTAGTCTAAATTGAACAGGCTTAGAAACAAAAGAAGGAGCTCTGGTGGCTTAATGGTAAGGAGTTGTGCTGTCACCCCATAGGCTCATGGTTCGAATCTACCAGGTGCTACTCAGGAGAAAGGCAATCTATTCCCCTGTGATTGACAGCCTCTGACAACCTGCTAGAGAGTCAGTTATGAGACAGCAATAATTAACAAAAACTGAGATAAAAGATGGAAATCTCACCACCTGTAAAAAAAGTATGAGAAGGCGGTACACATTCTTCAGGGTCAGAGAGTCCTGAACACCTCAGACCAGGATGTAGATGAACACAACAGCAGTGGAGAACCAGAGAATGACTTGACACAGCACTGACCTCAGGCTGCTTATGCCATGGAGCCGCTTTATAGAGGACTTGAGAAGAGAGGTCCTAACAGGTAGGACTGAGAGAACTTTGTTAAACTGATCAAAAGCTACAAAGCTAAAGGTTAAAGGGCCTATAAGCATGCTTGAGAAGCCTTCCTGAAGGAAGAATTACATCCTATACCCAACCTGCAATTATCACCTGTTAAACTTCTCTGCTGTTGTTATGTGCCATCGAGTTGCCTGCGATGCATAGTGACCCTATGCAAAATAGCTTCAAACCCTGTCCTTTCCTGAGAAAATCTCACTGTCTCTGACACATCTACCCTCAATCCAACTCCTCCAGGGCCTTCCTCTCTTGTGCTGTCCCTCTACCCTTCCAAGCATGATCTCCTTCTCCAAAGACTGGCAAAACGCCCAAAGTAGGTCAGGAAGAACTTCAAAATCCTTGCCTCTAAGGAACAACCTGGTTTTACCTTTTTCTAGGCTGTTTGTTCTCTTGGCAGTCCGTGGAATGTTCAACAGTCTTCTCAAGCACCACAACGCAAAGGCAATGATTCTTCTTCTACCATGGTTCAGCTCTCTGAACCATACCAAGTAATTGCAAAGACCATGGCCTGAATCAAGCACACTTTAGTCTCTTGACTGATACCGTTGCTCATCAGTACACTGGAGAGGTGCCTGATGGCAGATTTTCCCAACGCATTTTGTCTTTTGATTTCCTGGCTATGGGTTTGTTAGAGAAATTGTATTTGTTAAAAACAACACAACTTCTTTAACAAGCCCCATAATTGTAAGTGTGCTTCTATGAACTCTTTGTAGTCATTGCAGTGGAGACAGCAAAGTAGTAAGAGCTGTGGGTGGGGATGGGGTGGGGAATGGGGAGCTTCTGGTATTAGAATTGATAGGAGTAGGTAGGTACAGGGGTCATCAGGGATGGCATCTGTGGCCTCATGGAACTGGGTTTGTGCTATGGATATTATTGTTGGGGACTGTTCTCCCTTGTGAAGTTCACGGAATTCATACTCAGCCATCCCCATACCACCCTCACTCTTTTGGCAAAAGTTCTTCATACCTTTTCTTTCAAAACTCAAGTCACTGACCACAGGACCATGTATTTTCCCTTTCTGGTATTCATCGCCTGCTGTCTATGTAATTATTGAGTTCATACTTGTCTCTCCCACCACACTGTGAATTCCTAGAAAGCAACCCAGGATCTGTTTTTTTTACTCATCACTCATCTACCCCAAGCTCTTAGCACAGTGTCTGGCATTCAGTAAATATCTGTTGAATGAAATTAATGTTTCCTCTTCTGTAAAATAAGAGGACCCTACTAGGACTTCAATCTGAAAGGTTTAAAAGCCTGGATTCTGGAATCCTCCAGAGCTGTCTACCCTAAAGCCCTGGGAAACCCCAGACTACTCACCTTTATTAACATATCAACTACTCAATTACGCTTTCTTTCTCCAAAACTCAGAGGGCACGCCCAAGCCACAAGGACTGGCAGGAAACCCTGGTGAGTCACCACAGGTATTAATGGAAGTAACTGGATGGGAATCTATCTGACAAAAGGAAAGCTACACAAAGTCCCTCCTCCAGGTTTCTGTAAGGGACAAATATTGACTATAGCAAAGGCTTTCTGGGCACTAAACAGTATATATATATATACAACTTATTCAAACTTGGCAACCCTCAATAAGGTAAGTATCAATATAATCCCATTTTGTAGATGAGAAAAGTGGAGGCCCAGGGTTGGGTTGGTTAGGAACTTGCTCAAGCTCACAAAGCTCTAGGATTCCAAATATATAACCACTCTATTATGTTGTCTCTTATAATAAGAAAGGTGGGGGGGGGGGAAATAAAAAAACTACTTGTTAAAAAAAAAAAAAAGACATTCACTCGATCAGCTGACTCCTCCACAATGGTCCTTCACTAGTAGATATGAGAGAGAAAAGCGCGGGCTGGGCTCCTTGTGCGTCACAAGGATTGCTTTCTCGGGCAGAAACTCAAGAGCTCTGATGCTTGTGGAATGAACCCTGACAGGTTATCCCCCTCCCCCAGAGAACAACAATTACAGGTCTGTGGAGGCTCCTGCTCGCTGCCCAGGCTGTGGTTTTGCAGCAGGAAGCCAGCCGTGTGCATCCATTAATAGGAATGCTCCTCCAGTCAGGACCCAAACACTGCGTTTTAACCCTAGGAAAGCTGGTAACCATTACAAAGCCTTTGGCCTGCAGCATCCTCAGTAAGAAGATGTGGTCCTGAGGGACAACGGATGTAACCCCAACCAAGCACATAGTGGGACATCAAGACAAAGGATGTTTCCTTTAAAATGGCGCAACACCACTTCTCCCGGGCGCCTAGCACAGTGTAGCGTGGGTTCTCAGCTTCCACTGGAGTAAAATCTGAACTCTTTACCCCCACGTTCAAGATTTTAGTAGATCTAGCAAACCACATTTCCCTCCTGGATCCCTTTTAGCTCCAGCACGAGTCTTCTTTCCTGCCTCCAATACTCAGCCTTGGCTTCCCAGGCTTTTGCTGGATTCCGCCTCGATCTTGGCCTGGCTGCGCCATCACTAGAGTCTCACCCAACTCCTTCCTCCTGTTCTGGCCATCGACGACTCCCCGACCCCCTCCCCTCTAGACTGAAAACCCTAAAGGCCCAAAGGCCTTCGACACCGCAATAAATATTTGTTGGATAAACGCAAACTTGCTAAATGCTCCTCTCCAACACCCCCACCCACGGCTCAAAAGACCGTGAGAAATTAACTTGTGAAGAAAACACAAGCAAGGGATGAAACGGCAAACCAGTTCAAGCCAAAGGCAGGAAGCTGGCTGAGCTGGTCAAAGCTTTCTGAAGAAGGTCCCCTTTCCCCAAAAGTGTGCACTTTTCAAAAAGCGAAAGCAGAAGGACCGGAATAGGTCTGCGGCCACGCGCGCCTACCTTGAACTTGGCGGAAAGTTGGGGCGTGTATTCGCGCGTCCAGAGCGCGCGCACCAGCTCCGCCAGCTGCTCGGTGACCTCGGCGCGGCCAGGCGCCGCCCGGTAGCGCCCCAGCGCCAGGAACTCGGCCAGCAAGTCGGTGTTGCTGAGACACTGCACCACCGCGTTCATGAAACAGGTGTTGCCGTGGTTTTTCAGCCCCTGAGCGCCCGGCGGCCGCGCCCCATCGCCGGCTGGGAGCTGGGCTGGGAGTCCCGACGCGCGCGTCTCCCCGGGACTCTCCGGTGCGGACGCCGCCAGGACCTGGGAGGGAATAAAGCCCCCCTCGCCGTCTCCATCGCAGGATCCGCGCCGGGACCGCGGCGGCGAGTCCCCGGACCGGGCGCGGCTGCCCAGCGCCAGCAGGAAGCGGCTGAACAGGCGGCGCAGGGAGCGGCGGCGGCGGGGCCGGGGCGCCGGCGGCTTTTCGCGAGCCGCCGCCTCCTCGGAGCCCGTGGGTTCGGCTCCTGGGCCCGGGTCCATGGCTTCCGCCGGCGCGGCTTCCCGCGCAGAGACCCCTGTTCGAAGCGGACAAGCGGCTAGCAGGCCCTATCAACCCGGAGCGGCGCCGCGACACCGGCTACCTGCGGGCCAGGTGTGCGGGAGCGGACGGGGGCGGGGCCGGGGCGGGAGCAGGGGCGGGGCTGCCCCGCCCAGCGGGGGCACGGGCTGCAGGGCCAGCTCTGGGGGTGCGCACCCTGCCTCAAGGGCTAGATTGGGAAGCAATAACTGCGAGAGGCGCTGCAGTTTGGGTCCCCGTCCTTCTTTCCATCATAAAACCTGGAGTAAACCTAGTTCAGTTTCTCCCCCACTGTGGAAAAATGGTAAACTTGAAAACGCCTGGAAAATGGTAAAGCCCAGACTCTTAGCAGTACTGGTAAATTTCTGCTTGGTGGATACGGAAAGGAAAAGGCAGCCTCAGGCGTGGTGAGAGGGAGGCGCCCGGGCTGTGAAGGGAGGACGGTATTGAGGACTGCCGGTCCCTGCGCAGGCTCAGGTGTGTGCGGGCAGCTGGCCGCCCCTCCGGCAGAAGGAAGCCTCGCTGCGCGGCTCCCTACCTGGACCAGACCTGGGAACCGCGCTGCCCCGGTTCGTTGTGTTTTTGTAAATACAGTCTAGATTAGAGTTGTTGCTCAAAAAAACTTACAAGTAAGATGTGATCATCTTCGTTTTAGTTGGTGGAGAATTGGCCTCGGAGAGGTTTACGGCAGTGTGCGGGAGAGGAGTGTCCACAAAAACCGGAACTCGATCCCAGTTCTGCGTCCTCCCCAGGCCAGGCCCTTCCAGGCCCTTCCCACAACCTAAGTATTTGCTGACCAGGAAGTTTCCCCGCTCTCAGGCGCGCCCCCTACGCGTCCTTCTATCCACTACTCACCACAAAATCCTAGCTGCATCGTCGCCCAATCCGAAGGAGCGTGGCCTTGCCCTGCCCTTTATTCCCAGGGTAGCACAGGAGGCCTCTCTGCTCACATCATCGTGTAACTGTCAGGTTTATAATTAATCTAGCAAGCTCTTGAAAAATGAATTTCTCATCACCCTTTCCCCTCAGAAGAGACCAGCAGGATGCTGGAAATGTGAACTTGTTACTTAATAAGTGGTCATCATTTATTAGCTATCCTATTTTGGTGTTTCAGGGAGCCCTGTGGCGTATTCTGTGGAGAGATGCACTGCTAACCCACAGGACTTGATTCTCCAAGAGTTTGAATCCACCAGCTACTCTGAGGGATCCAGATAAGCATCCTCTTTGCATTTGATTTACAGCCTCAGAATCCCAATTGGAAGGTCAGCTTTGAGTCAGAACTTATTCAGGAATTGTGAGTGTGTGTGTGTGTGTGTGTGTGTGTCTCAATAGGATAGTAGCCATTTAACTAATTTGGGACAGTGGTGGGGGGCGGGGGCGGGTAATGGGGAGCGGGAAAGCAGCACCAACTCTGGTGGCTTAGTGGTAAAAAAATTGCACTGCCAACTCGAAAGCAAGCAGTTCCAATTCACTAGCTGCTCTGAGGGATAGAGATGGATAATCTCTTCCTGTGCAATTTACAGTCTCTGAAAATCGACTGGAGAGTCAACTCTGATTTGGTTATGACTCGATGGAACATGACATCAACAGAGAACAAAGAACAAAAGATTGTATGAGTGGATACCTGAAATGCTCTACCTCTCTGGGGGAAAAAATCATCCACTTAGATGATAAACGCACAGGCCCATTCCCATCAAGCTTCTGGTAATAAGTACAGAAGGAAGACTTTTACGGCCATCCCCAGTAAAGCACCTCTAAAGTTTCATCTTTGGTAGTCATCTCAAGATACCTAATAAAACATTTTCTTTGACATAGAACATCATTCATTTTCTACTACACTCAGACCGGAATTCCCCCAGTGTTGTAACATACTATTGCTTCCATTGGGTTAGCTCCTGACTCACGGTGACCTTGTGGATGACAAGAGGAAACCTGCCCAGTCCTTCACAGTCTTCAGAATCACTGGCATCCTCAAGCCCATGATGGCAGCCACCATTAATTCACCTCCCTGGGGGTGCCCTAACCTTTGCTTGCCCGCCTCTGTACCAAACATGATGCCCTTCCCCAGTGATGGATCCCTCCTGATAAAGCTTCTAAAAACCTGTGACCCCTGGAGTTTTCACTGATCAGTGATGCCACAGCCCTGGGCATAAGCACAGGGGATTGTGAGGATGACATGGGATGAGGCAGGGATTTGTCCTGTGCAACATAGTCTCTAAGAGTTGTAGCCGATTCTACAACACCAACAACAACAACCACGGCCTTTGGAAGTCTGTCGCTGGGCTTTTTCTTTCTGCTGTCTGATTCTAGAAGCTCTACTGAGAGCTGTCCATCCTGGGTGATCCAGCTGGTTATTATTGATAACACAGCTTCTAGCGTTGCAGTAACATGCAAGCCACCACACTCTGACAACCTGACAGACAGGTAGTGGCTTTAGAGCATTAAATTCTCTGAGCAGGAATTTCTTTTCACTTTACTAAAGAGGAAACCAAAGCTTGTGGAGTTAAGAAACCAAATTTCTGTATTCAAACCTTAGTCTTGTGCCATGTGGGTATGTTGTTGTGTACAGTTGAGTCAGAATCAACCAATAGCTGACCCTCTATCAGGTTTTCAAAGGCAGTAAATCGCATGGGAGGAGATTGCTCATCTTTCTCCCGTGGAGCAGCTGGTGGATTTGAACTGTGAGTCTCTGGGATTGCAGAGCAGCTTCTTAGCACTAGGCCACCAGAGCTCATTCTAGAGTTTAATAGCAATGTTATGGGCTGTGGTTTGTAGAGAGATTCTGAAAAGAGATTATCACAGGAAACCAACAATTGGGATTTATTCACATTCATCATGGTTATTTTAATTAGAACCTGGATAAATTGCTTCTGAGAACATTTTAATTTTTTATAATATAAATGTTAAGAATGTAAAATACACTCTACAGACGAAAGGAGAAGAGGATACATAAAACAGTTTAAATCACAGACCTAAGGACTCCGGCTCCGTGTTCAACACACCTGTGAACCCCGGGCCTGTGGTTTCTGAAGGCCTGAGCTGCCTCATGAAGTGTGCGGGTATTTCCACCGCAGGATGGCTCCATCTGCGCTCACGCTGAGGATGTACTTGTTGCCTGGGCTTATCCGCAAGCGAGTGATGTTGCCACTGTGCCCCACCCCAACGTGAGTCACTTCGCCCTCATTATAATCCCAGACTTTCACCAGATGGTCATTTCCACCTGAAAGCAACAAAGGGTTACATGGCAACACTGCATTAGTGTCTGGATAGAGAGAAACAGACCTGGATTTCAAGTAACTGCATCCTTTTCTAAGCAATTCTCCTTGTGCCAATTTTCAGGAAGGAGTGCTCCCTTCGGCAGCACTGACACTAAAATTGGAATGACGCAGAAAGGATTAGCATGGACCCTGTGCAAGGATGCCATGCAAATTCATGAAGCATCTCAAATTGTTTTTATCATTTTTTTAAAGGAGATCAGTGTTTATTGTAATACTTTCCCCATCATAAAAAACAATACCTTTTGTAGTAAATTGGGGGAGGGGGACAGGGAATCAAAGAGGCGAAATCACCATTTTTTCCACCATGCAGGAACCCTTTAATAACGTCCTGGATTAGCTAGTTCCGGTCTTTTTTTTCTGTAGGTGTTTGTGTAGTATGTTGATTGGGACTCACAGTAGCTTCACCAGAGGCAGATTGCAAGATCTTTTCTCACTTAAAGCCTGATGAATCTGACCTGCCAACCTAGTGATTAGCAGCCGAACACTTAATGATTGTGCTTCTCTCCATAAATGTACGATGATGCATCTATTCCTATGTATCTAATTGAGATGGAGCTCTGTATTCTTTCCTAGCTTCTTGTTGTTAAGCACCATTAAATTAACTATGGCTTGATAGTTAACCCTATGAACAACAGTCCCTATCCAATGCCATCCTCATAATTTCTGATACACTTGAGCCCATTGGTACAGTAACTGTGTCAGTCCATCTCCGTGAGGGTATTCTTCTCTTTCACTGACCCTCCACCTTTCCAAGCACGATGTCCTTTTCCAAGGACCAGCCTCACCTGACGACATGCCGGACGAGATGAAGCATCTCCATCTGCCTTCAGTGAACACCTTGGTTACACTGTCTCCAAGATATGGTCGTTCTTTTGTCATTCTATGAGACATTCAATACTCTTCTCCAACACCACAACACAAAGTCATTCATCAGTCTTCTGTCAACCTTAGCCATTGTCCAATCTCGGGTATATAACAAGTAATTGAAAAGACAGTGGCTTGAATCAGGTGCACTTTAGGGTTCAAACTGACATCACTGCTCCTTAACACCTTGGAAAGGTCCTTGACAGCCAATTTATACAATGCAGTGGGGGTAGGTGTGTCAGAGACAATAAGGTTGGCACAGGGTAGAGCAAGGTTCAGAGCTGCTGCACATAGGATCACTATGAGTCATAAGCGACTTGATAGCACATAATAAAAACAACAACAACAACAACAACAATGTATCTTGACTGCTAGTGCCAAGGATGTTGATTGTGGACCCAAGCAAGATGAAATCATTGACAACTTCAATCTTTTGTCCATCTATCATGATGTTCCTCCTTGACTCAGTGATGAGGATTCCTGTCTTCTTGATGTTGAAATGTAATACATCGTGAAGACTGTAGCTTGCTTTAAGTTAATGTATTTGTCAAGCTTTGATTCCTTTTTAGCATTTATTTGTGAATATCTTGAAGAATCAAGGTATTAGGGCACTCTGGTCTGTAGGGAGTTGTGCTGCTAAATCAAAGACGTAGCACCTTTCTGACAGATTGAATCCACCATGTCTTCTGGAGAGAAAGATAGGCTATCTCCTCCTGATGGTCAGCTATGAGGTGTGTCTAACTCAGGACAATGAGTTAAGTTTTTGGAGGATCAAAGAATGTGGCAAGAAATTAAAAAAAAATGTTGAGGCTTTTCCCAGTAGACATGTTTGCTAATGAATGTCCCTTGAAATACTGTTTTATTAATTTATTTTGAAGGAGTCTTACATATAAGACTTCAGTAAGAAATAAGAAAGGCACCTGGATGGACTAGGCCATTTTAAGCACCATCTTTATCACCAATGACCCCCAAAATAGCTGACCCAAACACTGCAAGGTTTATTTTTAAATGTAAATTCTGTGTGTGTGTGTGTGTGTGTGTGTCCCGTCGAGTCAGATCCAACTGGCACAGGAAGAGATTGCCCCTCCTTCTCCAGAAGAGCATCTGGTAGATTCGAACCACATGCGTCTTTGGGATTGCAGCGTAGCTTCTTGCTACTAGGCCACCAGAGCTCCTTAAGGCTTATTTTTTTTCTTTAGAACCCTAAGGTTCCTGCACAAACATCACCTCTCATTGAAAGGCACCTTTGGAGTTTTCTTTTCCAGCCACATTGGCTGCAGTGCTCAATCCTGAATCTACTTAGGTTGCTCTTAGACCCATTCATGGGCTCTTCAAGCTGCTTCACACATAGAATTTCCCAATCAATGATTTCATCTAGCTTGGATCAACAATCAACACCTTTGGCATCAGCAGTCAGGACATCAGGAGATGTATTTCATTGGCAAGTCTACTATCTTCTCCAAAATACTTAAGAGCTTGAAGACTAAGGTGCGTTTGATTCAGGTCATGATCTTTTCAGTCAGCTGCTATACATCTGGGAGCTGGACAATGAATAAGGAGATGACAGAAGGATTAGTACCTTTGAGGGGTAGTGTTGAAGAAGAGTACTGACTATCCCATGGACTGCCAAAAGAACAAACAGATAGGTCTTGAAAAATGTGCAGCTGGAATGCTGCTTGGAGCCAAAGATGACAAGCTCTATCTCTAATACTTTGGACATGTTGCTAGGAGAGACTATTCCTTGGAAAAAGGACATCATGCTTGGAAGGGTGGAGGGTCAATTAAAGGGAGGAAGACATATCTCTCCCCAATGAAATGGACTGACACAGTGACTGTAGCAATGGGCTCAAGTGTATCACAGAGGTCATGAGGATGGGACTGGATTCAGGTCTTTTATTCGTAGGGTCACTACTGGAAGGCACCTAACAACAACAACAGTGCGAATAAGCCAAGCTTGGCCTTCTTTTCTAACTCCAGGACTAACCTGTAACAAAGTGCACTCCCTCCACTGTAATATCCATGCCATTTATTGCCCCGGACAAGGAACCTTCCAGCTCTCTGATAACAGACCCATCAAAGACTTCCCAGTAAGCAACCTGGAATGCAAGAGAGAAAGAAGCATTAGGCAGGGTTCTGCTCATGAGCGTGATCATCACACACATGCTCACAACAAAGGACGGTTCTCCTTTATATAGAAGGTAGTAAAAATACACCCAGGGGTGAGATTGGCTGAAATTATAAATAGGCAGAAGAAGCAGGGGGAGGAGAAGCCACTTCACTATTTCTGGTATTTAATACTTTGTGTTCTATTTAAAGAGATGCTGGTATGCTGATAAACCTGGATTGTGGCAGAAAGTGCTTTTGATAAGACTAAGCAGATTGAGTCTGGAGCAAGCTGTAAGTGAAAGAAGATAACAGCTCCTTCAGGAGAGGTTCCAGCTTTTGTTCTTGGAGGAAGGCACCAAGCTTCAGGCCTGAAGGAAGGAAAAATCACTTCCTTCTGCTCAGGAAAAGAGCAGCCCAGAGAGTTTCAGGAGACAGAGCTTTGCAAAGTCACCTTCCCAGCATGGCTGGATTGTCCCTCCTCCTCCATCACTACCATCTATATATCATGGCCGTGTACAGCGCTTTCAATGGCATTTTCTAAAGTGATTACCAGGCCCTTCTTCCTAGGCTCCTCTGGGTGAGTTGCTAAGCACATTAATCATGTACACTATCCAGGGACTTCCCCCTCTTCCTCACTCCACACTTCGTCCAGCTCTCTCCTCTATCTCCAAACAGTAAGACATTCAACAACGTGTGCTTTTAAACACAAACTGTGACTAAGGAGTTGTGCTGCCAGCCAAGAGGCAAGAGGTTTGCATCCACTGGCTGCTCTTCAGAAGAAACATGGGACGTCTCCCGTGCCATTGACAGCTTCTGAAAACAGCTATGGGTCTGTGTGGCTCGATACCAATAAGGACAGTGCCTTTTCAAGAGGGAAACTAGGATAGGAAGGTCTGAGTAGAGGGATATATTGTTGTATATTGAACATATTGAATATATTGTTATATACTGAATATATTGTTGTACCTTTTGTACTTTGAAACACATGTATAAATTGTGGAGGGGGGAATTTCTTTCTAAATGAAGATCAATGCAACCAGGAATCAGGAGTGTGAACTTGCCACATCCATGTCTCCTCATTTCCTGTTGGTGGAAGCCTGCTCTGTTCTTGCTCCTCTGAATCTAGCGTGTATATTCTGCTTAAAATATTTTCTGCTTTGTAATTTCTACTACTGCGGGAGAAGGATGGATACTCTCATTCTGTGCGATTAACTGCCTCTGAAAACCCACTGGAGGATCAGCCATGGGTTAGTTCTGACTCAATGGTACTCAACAACAACAACAACGTCTATTAATGCTATTAATCACTGTAATAAAAAACTTTTCAGGGTGGAAGCACAAAAAAAGTATATAGAAGCATGCCAAAATCTGTGTCTCTGGAGTCACACCCATAAGCTGCTTTCCACAGCAAGGGATACTTTCCTGCATAGCCCTGTCAGGGCTCATTCTTTCTCAAGGATGACCAGGGTGTCATCCTCGTTAAAGTGGCATCCCTCTACCCAGCCAGTATTATAAGACTTCTTCCTCCTTTTTAGAGTTCCTGGGTGGGACACACTATTAACACATGCGGCTGCTAAGTGAAGGTCCGTCTGGAAGCATCTTAGCAGACCTGGTCATCTACTGATAATGTAGCCATTGAAAACGGTGGTGCACCCTCTGTGGTGACTCAGACGGGGGAAGGCATGAGTTAGATGCAACTCAGAGCAGCTGAGTGGCAACTGGCATTTCCTTTTTGAGCCTTTCCCCCATCTGTGTCATCTGGTTCATTAATTACTCATTGTTTGTTAACCTTTGCATTTCCATGTGTACTTCCCAGTTCCATCCCCTCCTACCCAAAATAAATAAGTGAAGGAAGGAAGTTCAAGAGAAAGGGTGCACTGTTATATCCCCAGCACTGAGAGCCATGTTAGGCTTACTGTTTCATTCCAGATTGCATATTTAAATATTGTAGTGAAAGTTGTAGTGAGCTCTGCTGGCCTAGTGATAAGAAGTTGTGCTGCAATCCCAAAGGCACACAGTTTTAATCTACCAGCTGCTTCAAGGAAGAAAAATGGGCAATCTCCATGAAATATACTGCTTCTGAAAAGCTGATAGAGGGTCTGCTGTGAGTCAATTCTGACTCAAATGTACATAACAACAACAGTGAAAATTCTAAATTCTAATAGCAGGAAAAAAAATTGTTCAAGAAGTTTATGTCTCATCAGAAATCTAGATCATGGCAAACATCACACTGATTTAGAAACTTTCTGCATCATTTATCACAGCATTTATCAAGTCACATGAAGATCACCCAGGAATAGAAGAAGCTCCAACAGATAAGGACCTTCTTCTGGGTTGACCAAGACAGAAAATCTACCCTGAGAGCTGGCAACCCGAATTGAGACTTCTAGCCTCCTAAACAGTGAGAAAATAAACGTGTTTATTAAAACCAACCCCTTGTGGAATTTTCATTTAAGCAGCATTAGATGTCCTGGAAGCTGTTAATGATTTCATCTTGCCCAGTTGGCAGCAGCAGCCAGGAAGTCAAAGGATGAGTTGCACTGGGAAAATCTGCTGTTAAGGACCTCTCCAAAGTGCTAAAGAAAAATTATGTCAGTCTAAAGACTAAGGTGCAATGGATCTAAGCCATGGTCTTCTCAGTTGCTTGATATGCATCTGAAAACTGGTCTAAGGACAAAAGGATAATAATCAATGCCTTTGGGCATTGGAGAAGAGCATTGAATATAGATTACCAAGAGAACAAACAGGTCTGTCCTGAATAGGTTGTTCCTTAGAGGCAAGGACTTTGAAACTCTATCTTGAAATGAAAAATAAGCATTCTTTTCTCATCCCGTCTATAGTCTCTGAAAAGCTACTGGAGGGTCAGCTATGAGTCAGTTCTGGCTTCAAGGCAATGACTTTGACTTTCAGGATAATTAAGATACTCTTCTTCCATTACCTCAAAATAATTTCATTATCTCCACTGTTGTTTTAGCTGCCATTGAGATGATTCATGGCGCCCATGTGCACAATGGAGCTAAACAGTTATCCATTTCTTGCCCCACTCCATGATCAGATTCCCGTGTTTCATAGAGCTTTGACTGGCTGGTTTTCAGAAGTAGATCACCAGGCCTTTCCTCCTAACCTATCTTGATCTGGAAGCTCTGCTGAGACCCACTGAGCATCACAGCAACATGCAAACTTCCACTAACAGATGATCAGTGACAGCATTGACTGGGAATTGAACCCTGTCTCCCACATGGAAAGGGAGAGCTTTTCTGCTGAAATATCAATGCCAAGGACCTCACAGTCTGAGTCAGGGAAATCAAAACTATTGCTTGCATGTGCAGACTATTAGGCTGTGTTCTGGTTATCTGATAAGGTTGGCAGGGTGGATACCCGGCCCCTTAGCGTTCCCTGCCTTTCCATGTGCTTCTCTCCTGGCCTAAGGGGAAACCATCCTTTACAAAGGAGAGCTCATCTTCATCTAAGGGCTCTGACTGCTCAGTTCAAGAGTCTGAATATACTGATGAATTAGATAAGAGGAGGTGAGAAGCTCTATTCTTTCATTTAGGATTGAATCAAAGGGACAACAGATTTGATCATGGCAATTTGGCTTTTATATATATATATA
>NW_006400036.1:1437261-1446609 GCF_000299155.1 Elephantulus edwardii
TATATAATATGTAATATATATGTTGTTGTTGTTGTTGTTATGTGACGTTGAGTCACTTGTGACTCATAACAACCCTATGTACAACAGCTCTAAACTCTGCGCTGACCTGTGCCAATCTCATTGTCTCTGACACACTCATCCCAGTTGCCCCAGTCACCAAATCAATCCACCTCCCAGAGAGCCTTCCCCTCCTACGCTGTCCCTCCACCCTCCCAAGCATGATGTCCTTCTCCAAGGACCGGTCTCTCCTTACAACATGACCAAAGTATGTCAGACGAAGCCTCACAATCCTTGCCTCCAATGAGCAGCCCGGTTTAACCCTCTCCATGATGAATCTGTTTGTTTTCTTAGTAGTCCATGGTACCCTCAGCACTCTTCTCCAACACCAAAGCTCAAACATCAATTCTCCTTCTGTCCTACTTGGTCATTGTCCAGCTCTCTGACGCATAACAAGTGATTGCGAAGACCATGGCCTGTACCAGACACACCTTAGTCTACAGAGACACACCATTGCTCTTCAGTACTTTGGAGAGGTCCCTAACAGCAGACTTTACTATGTCAATACGTCTTTTAATTTCCTGGCTGCTGGTGTCAAGAGTGTTGATTGTGGAGCCAAGCTGACTAAAGCTGTGAACAATCTCAGTCTCTTCACCATTCATCCTGATGCTGCCAACTGGTCTAGTGGTGAGAATCTTTGTCTTTTTGACATTGAGATATATCTATAGATCTGTAGATCTAATGTCTATATCTAGACAGATAGATATAGATAGCTAGATACAAATATATATATATTTATATATAGCTTTAATCCACAAAGTAGCTCTACAAAGTAGAAAGGAAAAATCCCCATTATCCATTTTACAGATGAGAAAGTTAAGGCATTGAAAGGGTACATCAACAACAACAAAACAGCTGCCACAGCCAACTTCAACTCATGTAGACCCAGTGTGGGCTCCGTAGGTTTGTTGGGATTTTTAATGGCTTGATTTTGGGAAGCAGACCACCAGCTATTTCTTTTGAAGACCCTCTGGCTGGGTTCACATCTCTGAATTTGCAGTTAGCAGCTGAGCACATTTCCCGGTCACAGCCCTCTGGAAGGGTACGTAGCATTTCCAGGTCGACACAGCTGACCCAGCAGAGCCATGACCAGCACCATCAGCCACCATTTCCTCATTTTCCTTTGACATGAACAATCTTGAGTCCTGTCAGGAGCACACACCTTTCTGTCTGTCCCACTGGTGATGATCTGGAACTCCTCGGCGTGATAACACACACACTGGAATAAGGTGTTCGTCAGGATCATCTGATTCCTCCTGAGATGCCTGAAAAACAGACCCACGAGCTGTTGAAGCTCAGCTTCCTCTTTCCTAGAAAATTCATTTTCTAGATTGGAGACAAGGTTGAATGGGTTTATCTTTGACACCAGCAAACATGGCTTAATGCAACAGCATTTGTATTTTCTCAAATTAGAGTTCTGGTTACTCTGTCCATACCACTTGTGTGGCCTGGCATTGCACCAAGCAGGGCTAATTTCGAAAGGCAAACCAGTGGGAAGCCCAGGTTCTGACTAGAAGGCAGTAGGGGAGGCTGACCTGGAGCCAGCCTGCTGTCTCCCACAAGACATGCTTCACTTTCGAGCCCACCATTTGTAAGATGTGCCTACAAGCTGAGTGAGCAGCTAAGTGTGGGGAAGGTCTTTGTTTCCTCTCCCCACCCCTTTTTTAAATGCAGCATCATTATGGATAGTGAAGAGATTGTTAACAGTTTTAGTTTGCTTGGCTCTACAAGCAATACTCTTGGTACCAGCAGCCAGGAACTCAAGAGATTAATTGCATTGGGAAAGTCAGCTGTGAGGGACCTCTCCAGAGTACTGAAGAGCAATGACATCAGGTTGGAGACTAAGGAGTGCCTGATCAAGGCATAGTCTTCGCAATTGCATACTATGCGTCAGAGAGATGGACAATGACTAGGGATGATAGAGAATTGATGCCTTTGAGCTGTGGTGCTGGAGAAGAGTGCTGAATATACCATGGACTGCTAGGAGAACAAACAGGGTTGTCCTGGAGAGGGTGAAGCCAGAATGCTCCTTGGAGTCAAGGATTTTGAAGCTTCATCTGACTTACTTTGGGCATGTTGCAAGGAGGGGCCAGTCCTTGAAGGGGGACATCATGTTTAGGAGGGTGAAGGGACAGCTCAAGAGAAGAAGACCCTCGATGAGGTGGATCAATTCAGTGATTGGGGTAATGGGAGTAGGTGTGTCAGAGACAGCGAGGTTGGCTCACAATAGAGCAAAGGTTAGGGCTTTTGTACATAGGGTTGCTGTGAGTCACAAGTGACTCTATGGCACATAACAACTACAGCAAATAAATATATTTTATACCATTTTTCCATTCCAATATTCTCTACATGTACAATTCAGTAACATTATCATATTGTCTAACCTCCATCATTCCAAATTTTGTCCATCACCCTTAACAGAAGCAGCTCAGCATCTCCGGAGCAGAGTGCCCCTCCTCTCCTACCTACTTGTCTGCTCCGGTAACCATTAATCAACATTGATCTCTATATACCTGCCTTTTCTAAGTATTCCATATAAATAGGTGTATGCTGTCAAGTCGGAACTGACCCATAGGGGACCCTCCAGTGCATTTTCAGAGGCAGTAAATTGCAAGGGAGGAGATTGTCTGTCCTTCTGCAGAGCAGCTGATAGATTCGAACCATGTGCCTTTGGGATTGTAAAACAGCTTCTTACCCCTAGGCCACCAGAGCTCCCATATAAATGAAGTCATATAATATTTTCCCTTTATGACTGACTTATTTCACTCAGTGTACGGTTTTCAAAATTCATCCACATTGTATCTAAAGCCAAACCCCCTGCCTTTGAGTGTGCTGACTCATGGCGACGTTTCCAAGGCTGTACATTTTTACGGAAGGAGACTGGTACTTTCTCCCCTATAGTGGGTGATGGATTCAAACTGATGACCTTTAGGTGAGCAGCCCAGCAGTTACACACCATGCTTCCATATCTCAGCATGTGTGGATAAATGGTTCTTCTTTAGGGATGAATGATACCCCATTGCATGCATTTATCCCATTTTGTTCATCCATTCATCTGTTGATGGACATGTGGGGGGTCTTTCTACCCTTTAGAAACCACATAGGGAACTCTGGTGACTTAGTCCATAATGAGTCTCCTAGTTAACTCAAATGCTGTGCATTGTCAGTGGTTCAAAACTACTAGAAAAGCCCTCCCTTTGCACTTTATAGTCCTGGAGATGCAACAGAAGGTGATTGTGAGTCAGAACCAACTAATAGAGAATTTTCGCTCATAAGAATTATGCAGTAGTGAACATTGGCGTACACGTATTTTGCTTTCAGTTCTTTTTAGGGTAGAATTACAGGATCATATGTTAATTCTGCTTAATGTTTTGATGAACCATCAAGCCATTGTATCCAGTATTTATAATATTTTATATTTTCATTATCAATGGATGAGGGTAAAGAAGCCTTTTAAGGTGAGAAATATTGGACTTCTCCTTCAGGGACTTGGGTTCATAGATGAGATGAGGCCCACAGGTGTGTATTTTGAACCAACCTCTTACATCCATAATTGTTTGAGAACCACTGCTCTACGTATTTTACTAAGAAATATATAGATGTCACTTCTTTTTTTCCTTGGGGAGTGTTTGGCCATCTCACAAGCCAAGGCTTATTGTCCGAAGGACACATCTTCCGTGGAGTTCCTTCTCATTATGGAACAGATCCAATGGTACATCTCAGCTGAACATTTTCAAAGATTTTGGCATGAATTAAACCAATAATTTCTGCTAAACGACAGAAGGTTTTAAAGATTTGAAATGGCCAAAGCCAATCATGGAATGAAGTGTAGATATGCCCTTCAAATTACATGTTTTGCTGGTGGAAGTTCAAGTGCAGGCTAACACCTCCTCTGAGTGTGGATTTCGGGCCAGCATCACAGGCATCACTTATGAGCTTCATAGAATACTGCATTGAAGCCTATGAGGAAGAGAACTGTTTAAAAGGGATATATGATTGGGTATTATTGTCGTGACAGGAGTCCACAATGAAGGCTGCACAGTGGAGTGGACTTGGGGGGAGGGATTGCATAACAATGAAAGAGTTTTTCTTTTACTTTTCAAGGAAAAGAGTGAATTGGGGAGGGGAGGGACTGGGCAGGGAGAAAAGTGCAACAATGAATGACTGGAAACCCTAAGTCTCTGTAAACTTTTGTTAAAATTGAGAGAGAGAGAGAGAGAGAAAATGCAGATCTCCAGGTGCCATTCTAGGCCCAATGACACAAAAATGTACCTTTTAACCAGACCCTCAGATGATTGGTATGCATATAAAAGTTGGAGACATGCTAGCCTGGAAGACAGAGGCTTGCTTTTGTTTCTGTTTTCTCCCCTTGTGTTAGATGGAAAGCTCTTTACCTTTGCTTTTCTTTCTCATTTTCTTGTCTCCAGTTAAGCACAGTGTCTTGTTACCCTTACTCAAGGTTTTTAAGCAGGCACACAGCAACAGTACAGCTTAGAAGTGAAATGGGCTGCAAGCCAGGGGTTGGTAGAATAAGGTATGATTCTAAAACGCTATGATCAAAACTGCAGAACTTAGCCTTAGACACGCTTTCACTCACTCCAACGCTAAGGTCTATGTGCTTTCGTCTACTTGGCTTAGATTTTGACGGCCTATATAAGCTAGTTACTACCAAGTTTTTTCAATCCAACTGTACTCCATAGGGTTTTCAAGGGCTGATTTCCCCCAAGAAGTCAGTCAGGCCTTACTTCCCAGGCTCCTCTGGATAGATTTCCAAGCCTTCAGTTAGCAGTCAAGCACATGAACCATTTGCACCACGTGGAACAACGAAGAGCCCTATCCAGGTACTGCAATGCTTACCGTATGAAGGCCCTGGGACCTTGGGCAACTGAGGGGAAGGGCCTCCCCTCCCCAGCAAATGCTCATTCTGGGCTTGACTTCACTTAGTGACAAAGGAGAAGCTAAATTGCCTGCATTACTTTATTTCCTCTATTTTCTTTCTTTCAATGCTTGAGTTAAATTTATATACATTATTTCACGTTTCACTATGTATACCTAAGAATCTACTCCCCCTCCATCCAGAAACTTGTAAAATTCAGTTCTTCCTGAAACCATGCCTTTAACCCTAACCTTTTCCATGAGCAAACATAAACCCTGAATGCCAAGGTAAGACGATGAATGGCTTCTAATGGACATCCCTTTTACTGTTGCTTTAAATAAAATTTCCACCCTTCATTTGAATCTCTCTCAACTTCAGAAAGATGCTACACTCATTGAGAGTTGTCACTAGATCGTGGAGCTTGGCGAGTGCCACTTCATCCTCCCTCTCACAGGAACTTACACAAGATCCCAGATGATGCACGTTCCATCCCTGCTGGCTGTGACACATTCCTCATCATTCTTCTTCACCTTGATGCAGGACACAGAGGACTTGTGTTCCTTCAGGGCCTCCTCTAGCTTCTGGGTCTGGCAGCCTATCTGCCACACCCTCACCTGAAAGTCACAAAGCACAACCTCTCAGCACTAGCTTGATGGTTTTGAAAAGACAAAAACTAAAAACAACTATGAGATGTCATCTCACCCCTGTAACAATAACAAAGTTCAATAGAGCAGAAAACAATGCTGACAAGGTTTTGGAGAGATTGGAACCCTTATTCACTGCTGGTTGGAGTTTAAAATGGTACAAACACTGTGGAAGGCGATTTGGCACTTTCTCAAAAAGTTGAAAATAGAAATACCATTTGATCCAGCAAGTCTACCACTGGGAATATACCCCCATGAATTCATAACCACTACCCAAACAGATATATGCACAACCATGTTTATTGTGTTATTTACACACTCATGCATTATTTACTATAGCAAAGAGATCAAAGCAACTCAAGTGCCCATCAATAAATGGATAAGAAAACCATGGAATATTCATACAATGGAATACTACACAGCACAGAAAAATGAACTTGTAAAAACATACAACATGGAGAACCCTGGAGAACATTATGCTAAGTGAAATATTTCAGTCACAAAAGGACAAATACAGCATCGCACTACTGTTATAAATCAGGTCTGACATGGGGGGGGGAGTGTCAGGAGGCGACTAGGATAAGAGTGGATAGTTAATGACCATTGCATTGGAACAGATAAAAGAAACAACTGTCTAAAAGGAATATACAATTAGGCATTATATGTACAACAACAGCCCAGAATAAGGGGAATATCATTGCAAAGAGGACGGGCTTGGGGGAGAGGTAGGTAATTCTGCAACACAATGAATGAACAGTAAAAAACAAAAAGTGAACTGGGGAGGGGGATGGGAAGGAGAGGGGGTAATGAATGAATGAAAAATCTAATTTCTCTGTAAACATTCATCAAAACCACAATTAAAATAAAATTTTATTTATAAAAGACAAAAACTGCTTAACCTCTGATGTGCTTGACCTTTGTTTATTTAATTCCATATTCTCATCTTAGTTGTGTATGTTGGGAATGCTGAGTTGAAGGGTAGGAACATTCTTGTGCAACATAACATGTAAGCATCTTCCCTGGAGCCAAGTGTGTAGCACCCACTCCTACTTTAAAGATAAGAAATGTAGCTGACACCCACAGCTAAAAGCAACAATGCAAGGCTGCAGATAAGCTGAAAGGAGTAATTTTCCTACTCATAGTTTTTCTGGTCCATCTGGTCCATTTGGCGTTATGTGAAAATGGAGAATTTTTCTTTTTCTGTTTTCAGCCTAAACATTGTCAATTCCATTACTCATGTGCAAGCTCAAATTAAAGTTGAAGAAAGTGAAAACAAGACCACAAGAACCAAACCCGGAGGGCATCTCACAAGAATTTAATAACCATCTCAAGGGTAGTTTTGAGGCACTGAACACTAATGATTGAAAACCAGGTGATACACGAAGACAGCAAAAGGTCATTACAAAGACAGGAGAGCAAGAAAAGATCTAAAATGGATGTTAGATGACTCTGAAAATTGCACTAGGACATTGAGAGGCCAACCCAAAGGGAAGAAATATTGAAGTAAAAAAAATGAACTGAAGATTTCAAAGAGAAGCTTGAGAAGGAAATGTAAAGTGTTATAACAAAATGTTAAGAGCTGAGTCAGAGAATAAAAAGGAAGAAACTCACTTTGCATTTCTCAGGCTAAAAGAACTGAAAAACAAAGTCAAGCCTCGAATTGCAACACTTGAGGATGCTATGGGCAAAATCTTGAATGTTGCAGGAAGCATTTTTTTTTAAAGGAAGGAATTCACCAAGTGCCAAAAGTAATTGGTTGACATGGAAACTTTTTAGGAAGTAGCTTATAACCAAGAATAGTAACGAAGAAGTTCAAACTGCACTGAAGTCATTGGCAAAAAACAAGGCCCCAGGAATTGATGGGAAACCAACTGACATGATTCAACAAATAGATGCAGCCCTGGATGTGCTTACCAGGCTATGTCGAGAAATTTAGAGAAGCTATCTGCCCAACTGACTGGATGAGATCCATAATTGTTCCCAAGCCCAATAAAGGTATTCCAATATATAGTGGAAATTATCAAACAACATCATTAATACCACATGCAAGTAAAATCTTAAAGATTTTTTAAAAATAGCTAGCTGGAATAGTACATCAACAGAAAACTGCCAAAAATTCAAGCTGGATTCAGCAGAGGCCATGGCACCAGGGATATCATTGCTGATGTTGGGTGAATCTTGGCTGAAAGCAGAGAGTACCAGAAAGATGTATATTTGTGTTTTATCAGCTATGCAAAGGCATTCAGCTGTGTGGATCATAGCAAACTGTGGCTAACACTGAGAAGAATGAGAATCCCAGAACACTTAATTGTGCTAATGGGAAACCTACACCTTGACCAAGAAGCTATTGTCCAAACAGAGCAAGGGAATAAACACTTCCTGGTTTAAAATTGAGAAAGATGTATATCAAGGTTGTAAATTTTCTCCATATCTATTCAATCTGTATGCTAAGCAGATAATTTTAGAAATTGGACTCTATGTATAGAATGTGACATCAGTATTGACCTTTCCAAAGTACTAAAGCGAAAGCATGTCAGTTTAAAGACTATAGTGCGCCTTATCTAAGCCATGTTATTATTGTTTTGTACCACAGAGTCAGAACTGACCAATAGCTGATCCTCCAGTGAGTTTTCAGATGCAGTTAATTACACATGGGAGGAGATTGCCCATCCTTGTGCTTCTGAAAGTTGGACAAGGCCTAAGGATGGCAGAAGAAGAACCGATGCTTTTGAATTGTGGTGTTGGAGAAGAGTACTGAATATTCCAGGGACTGCCAAAAGAACAAACATATAAGTCTTGGGAAAAGTACAACTAGAGTGTTTTTAGAGGCAAGGCTGGTGAAACTTTGTCTCACATCCCTGAGGCATGTTGTTAGGAGAGGGCAGTCCTTAGAAAACGACATCATGTTTGGAAAGGTTGAAGTTCAGCAAAGGAGGGGAAGATCCTCAACAAGGTGGATTGACGAAGACTATCAACAATGGGCTCTAGTTTGCCAGGGATGATGAAGATGTCACAGGATGGGGCTGGGTTCAGATCTGCTGTCACTATGAGTTGCAGTTGATTCGACAGCACTTCACAACAACAACAACAACAAGAAGAGAGTTTGCTTTGAATCACAGTCTTTCCTATTTTCCTGTTTCGTTTTCCTCTTTATATGATGTGAATAAAACTTCCTTCCCAGCATTTCCATTTCCCCCTAAGGCAGCTCAGATCAAGAAGGATGGCATTTAGCTAATCCAGGAAGTCCCAGGTGTCCCTCCCTGACAACCTCTGCCTTGGCTAATTAATCATAGGGTTGTGTAATTTGATGGGTAGGGGGTGTGTATGAAGGAAATGGAAAGAATCTTTTATGAAAAACAATGTATTCAAACTTTGTAGATAAATCAGTATAAAATTTTTAAAAAGAAAGAAAAAAAATACTTTTCTGGTGCCACACATACACAGGGGTAAGAAGAGAGACCGCAGCTACGAGGAGGAGGTCCCAACACATGTCCCACGACAGACTCCATTTTGAAAGTGGACGTCTACAGAGCCTGTCCCATGATTACAAGACACTGGCCAGATGGAACCACCCTGGGAGAAGGATGCTTACAGCACACGTCCTGTGACAGCCAAACCTAATCAGGTGGATGCTTTCATGAAGGTCAGCTGCATGATCTCTTCTAAAAGAATCTCATTTCCCCCCAAATAAACCCACTTTCCCCTCTTAAAAAGTGCTGAATAAACATGAGCTCTTCCCCTTGCCCTTAACCTAACCTATAAATATTCCCT
>NW_006400036.1:1446709-1482823 GCF_000299155.1 Elephantulus edwardii
TCTCTTCCTGTATATTTAGGAAGCTCCTATATACTTGTTGTATGCTGTCAAGTTAGAATTGACTCATAGCTGACCCTCCAGCAAGTTTTCAGAGGCTAAGAAGGAGAAACTCAGAACACTTCATAGTCCTCATGATAAACCTCTGTTTAGAACAAGAAGCTATGGTCTAATTCGAGCAGGAGGAGACTTGCACATCTTTCTCTTGTGGAGCAGTTGGTGGATTAGAATCTCCCGCTTTTGAGAACAACTCCTAACCAGTAGGCCACAAGAAGTCCTTCCTACATACAAATATATATTAAATCTTCTCCTTCGTATGTTCCAACCCTGTCTCCAAGATGGCAGAGCTGTGGTTTTTGGGTATCAACAAAAACTCTTCATGAGGTAACAACAGAAACCCTTCATTGTGTTTCTAAGTTTATAAATCACGATACAGTGACTCTAACAATGGGCTTGAGTATGTCAGAGATCGTAAGAATGGTGCAAGATAGAGCAAGGTTGTCCACAGAGTCACTATGTGGTGTGGGTCTACTTGATGACATATAGCAACATTTCCCAACAGGCAGACATTACCAGTCTTTCTTCCAAGGAACCAACGGTAGATCTGACCCTCCAGAAAAGTACTGCCTTCACAGAGCAACTCGCTGTGGACTTCATTACCAAAGCTGCCTGTCTCTGAAAAGCAATCCTTGATTTTGAGTTGGAACTCATTCATAGCTGACCTTCCAGTGGATTTTCATAGGCTGTAAATCACATGAGACAAAATTTCCAATCTTGTTCCTGAGAAGTAGGTGGTGAATTCCTACTGCCTGGGAGATAGGACCTTTGGGTTACCAGTGCAGCTCCCCACAGAGCAGCAACCCACTGAGAGCTCAGGGGACAAGTTGAAGAATGGGTTGGCCATTCCTCTGTAGAGAAGGAAGCTTGGAGGAGACAAAACTGAATAAAGCCGGGCTGGAGGGCTGTAGGCTTAGCCCCTTCATCTTCCTCCTCCCCTGAAGAGAGCTTCATTCCCAACCTCCACAGTTCCCTCACCCCTGCAAGCACTTCAGGCACATCTGGGAGCGAGCCTGAGCTCCCCTCCAGTCTGGAAAGTCACTGCATGGGGGTTCTTGCCAGGGAGCAGGAAGCCTGGTCCCACTGGCCACACAGAAACAAAGGCTATTGGCCCCAGTCAGCTCACTGTGGGATGTCATTAAATTCACATGTACCTCTTAAGAAATACCCTCCCTGATAACCTCTTTCTTTCTTCTCTTTCCAGCACACAGCAAGTTTGAGCTGTGAGGCTGCTGAGTTAATGCATAAAATAACTGTCAGATAATGAGATAACTGTACTCCATAAAGTAAGTGAGAAGTTACTATTGTTATGTGTTAGAGTCCACTACAACTCAGCTACACTATGAACAATGGCTCTGAACCTTCCTTTATCCTGAGCCAACTTTACCATCTCCAACACACGTGACCTCATTGCCACAGGCACTGGGACAATCCATCTTCTCCACAGCCTTCCTCTCTTGTTTTGACCTACCACACCAACTTCTCAATTGTAATAGTTTAAGCCCACTTCTCAACCTAATCAAACTCAATATCCACTTTCTAAAAGTTACTTCTTAACATCTCTTTATTTTTCTGAAATTAAATTCATAGGAATACAACATAAAATACTTCAAAGAGGTCAGTATCACATGCTAACCATAAAAGAAAGATAAGTAATGGGAAAAGTTATTTAGAATGCAATAGTAAGCCTTTGACTGGATAAAAGCTCTGACACAACTACACCAGAAAGCAAAATAAATGCTTGTATCTTCTTTAATGAATATGTTGGGTTTATGAAAAGCAAGAAGAACAAAAAGTAATGAAAATAGAGTGGTCAGGTGAACACTAGAAAAAAAACTAATTTCATGATTGGTGCCAGTTGCCTTTGAGCTGATTCTGACTCACGGTAGCCGTGTGAGTACAGAGGGGAGAACTCTAATGACATTCCCAAGACTGACCTTTTGGAAGAAAATTGCTAGGTCTGTATTCCAAGGTGCCACTAGGTAGGTGTGAACTGCCCATTGTTGCTGAATTGGAACCAATAGCTGACCGTTGATTGGGTTTCTGAGGCTATAAGTCACACAGGAGAAGACTGTCCATCTCTCCCCTGCAAAGCTTCTGATGGGTTCAAACCACCAGAGAAGTGAGGCAACTTTGGGTCCCTGTGGACAATGCCACCAGAGCTAGTGATTGAGTACTTAACTGTGTGCACGCCCCATGAACTCCTAAAATTAGTGTTAATGAGACAGATTAAGGACTGGTAGGCGCCCAAGAACAGCTAAACCTCCATTTTTTCTAATGAACTTCATTGTGATCTTAAACCAAACAATGGGAGACCATTTTGTGTTTAAAGGTTAAGGAAGATAAGACTCACACCCTGGATCACAGAAACAGACCTGCCCACAGTTGGTGTACGCCTTCTTGTTGTATGTCTTCTGGTAGGAACAGACTCAAAGTGGACCCTCCAGCAGGTTTTCAGAGGTAATAAATCTTACAGGAGGAGACTGTTCATCTATCTACCGTGGAGCTCCTGGTGGATTCGAACTGTGTACCTTTGGCTCAGCAATGCAGTTCCTCACCACTGGGGCACCAGAGCTTCTTAGGTATAGCCTAGTCAAGATCAACTCAGTGATTCTATCAACAACAAATCTGAAGCCTATCCTATCCTATGTCATCTTTCTCATCCCTGACACACTTGAATCCATTGCCACAGTCACTGTACCAATCAATCCATCTCATTGAGGGTAATCCTCTCTTTCTCTGACTCTCCATCTTTTAAAGTATGATGGAATAGCCTGTCCTTGCAACATACCCAAAGTATGTGAGATGAGGCTTTGCCATCCTTGACTCTTAGGAGCTCTCTGGTTTCACTTTCTCTAAGACGTGTTTGTTAGTTCTTTTGGCAGTCCATGGGATATACACCTTTGAAAAAAACCCCAAAAATGCCAACTTTACACATGGATCTCTCCAGATGGATGGCCTAGGAATCAGACTAGCTACATCTGTGGAATAAATTGTTGGAAAAAATTGAAAACAGCAGCCAAAACCAGGCCAGGTGCCAATTGTGGATCAGACCATAAATTACTCATGTGAAAGTTCAAATTGAGAATGAAGAAAAGGAAAACAATTCCATGAGAAATAAAATATGATCTTGAGTAGATCCCACCTGAATTTCAAAATCACCTTAAGAATAGTTTTGAAGCCTTGAACACCAGTGATGGAAGACTAGACGAGTTGTGGGATGATGTCAAGGATATCACTTATGAAGACAGCAAGAAGTCACTACAAAGACAGAGGAGAAAGAAAAATCCAAAGGGATGGCAGAAGAAATCCTAAAAATTACACTAGAACGTAGAGAAGTCAGAACAAAGGGAAGAGATACTGAAGTAAAAGAGCTAAGCAGAAGATTTAAAAAGGCAGCTAGAAAAGACAAACTATTATAATGTGAAGAGACCTAATGGAGATTAAAAATGGAAGAACTCACTCAGCATTTTTCAAGCTGAAAAGGACTAAAAAACAAATTTGAGCCTTGAATTGCAATACTGAAAGATACTATGGACAAAATTCTGAATGTTCCAGGAGGTATCAAAAGAAGAAGGAAAGTTTATTCCTCTTCCGGCGATGCAGTAGAGGCATTCAAAACAGTCCAGTGTCTGACCTATCATTGCAGGCTTTCCTTCAACATAGCCCTAACAAAACTCGGCTGTCATAAACCCCTGGGTAATAAAAGTGTTTACCTTTATACCAAGAAGGTTGGGAAAGCACCAAAATCTGCATATGTGTGTGTGCCCGGGCCAACTAAGAGGGCTGCATGCTGTGAGACCTACAGTTCTCATGAAGTTGTCAAAAACAAAAAACTTGTCAGCAGAGTTTTATGGTGGTTCCGTGTATGCTAAGAGTGTCCATGACAGGATCAAGTGCGCTTTCCTTATTAAGGTGCAGAAGATTGTTGTCAACGTACTAAAGACACAAGCACAAAGTCAGAAAGTTAAATTAAAAATGGCACTTCTTTAAGTAACTGAAAAAAAAAATAAGGAAAGAATGCACAGAATTGCTGTACCAAAAAAGATCTGGCAGATACTGATAGATTTCAGGGAATATCATATGATCAAGAGCCAATGATAAGGAAGGAAGAAGTAGAAGCTGCTCTGAAGGCATTGGCAAAAAATAAGGGCCCAGGAATTGATGAGATATTGATTGACATGTTTCAAATGACAGATGCAGCCCTCCCTGCATGTGTTCACCAGTCTATGCCAGCAAATTTTAGAGGGCAACTGTCTGG
The DNA here is from genome assembly GCF_000299155.1 of Elephantulus edwardii. Lineage (NCBI taxonomy): Eukaryota > Metazoa > Chordata > Mammalia > Macroscelidea > Macroscelididae > Elephantulus > Elephantulus edwardii. The sequence continues at coordinate 1,451,025 of NW_006400036.1, forward strand.
CTGACTGACTGGAAGAGATCCATATTTGTTCCTATACCCAAGAAAGGTGATCCAACAGAATGTGGAAATTATCAAACAACATCATTAATATCACATATAAGCAAAATATTGTTGAGGATCATGCAAAGATGTCTAGAATAGTACATAGATAAGCTGGATGTAGTAGATGTGGAACTAGGAATATTATTTTTGATGTCAGATGGATCCTGATTGAGAAGAGGGAATACCAGAAGAATGTCTATTTCTGCATTATTGACTATGCAAAAGCATTTGAAAATGTGGATCATAATAAGTTATGGCTAACATTGAGAAAAATGGAAATCCCAGAATAGTTAATTGTGTTCATGCAAAACTTATACCTAGATCAAGAAACTGTTCTGTGAACAGAGCAAGGGAACCCTACATGGTTTAAAACTAAGAAAGGTATGTGCCAGGGTTGTAGTCTCTCTTCATACCTATTGAATCTGTATGCTGAGCAAATTATTCCAGAAGCTGGGCTCTGTGAAGAGGAATGTAGTATCAGGATTGGAGGAAGAATTACCAATAACCTTAGGTGTGCAGATGACACAGCTCTGCTTGCTGAAAGTGAAAAGAACTTGAAACACTTGCTGCCTTTGATATGAACTGCTTCTCAAGCAAGGAAACAAAAATCCTTATCACTGGACCAATAGGCAACATCATGATAGATGGAGAAAAGACTGAAACTGTCAACGATTACATCTTAACTTGGATCCACAATAGATATTCTTGTCACCAGCAGTCAACAAATTAGGATACATATTATGCTGGGAAAGTCTGCAGTCAGGGAGCTCTCCAAATTACTGAGGAGCAATGATGTTAGTTTGCAGACTAAGGTGCACCTGATTCAGACCATGGCCTTTTAATCACTTGCTATGCATCAGAGATGTGGACAATGAATAAGGATGACAGAAGAAAAATTGATGCCTTTGAGTCGTGGTGTTTGGGGAGAGAATTGAATATCCCATGGAATGCCAAAAGAACAAACAGATATGTCTTGGAGAAGGTGAAGTAAAATTGATCCTTGGAAGCAAGGATGACAAAGCTTCATCTCACATGCTTCGTGCATGTTGTTAGGAGAAGCTATTCCATCAAGAAGGACATCATGGTTAGAAAGATAGAGGGACAAGGAAGGAAAGGAAGACCTTCAACCAGGTGGACTGACACAGTCAGAGTGACTCCTGTAATGGGCTTGAGTATGTCAGAGATTGCAAGTTTGGCACAGGACAGGACAGGATTCAGATTTATCATTTATAGGGTCTCAATGAGATGCACTCAACTCAGCGGCACCTTATAAAAATAATAATTCCCATATTTCCAGAATCTTAAATAAACATGATATTATTTCTACCTTAAACCTTTTTTAAGTCCTTGAGATACTTTGAGAAGAAACAGGCTAGCATCAGCTTAGCCTCTCTGTCGCCAGAGCAGCAAGCCACCCCTGCTGTTCTCATGCTACCTCTGTTTTTTTAATTAGTGTGTGTGTGTGTGTGTGTGTGTGTGTGTGTGTGTGTGTGTGAATGTACCGTCAGATCAGATCTGACTGGTACAGGAGATTGTCCCTCCTTCCCCGGCAGAGCATCTGGTGGATTCGAACCGTGCGCCTCTGGGATTGTAGTTGCAGCTCTTCGCCACTAGGCCACCAGAGCTCCCCACTACCTCTGTTTTTAACAAAGAAGTTTATCTTTGGCTTTTCAAAGAGAGGAGCGAACTGGGGGGAGGCAGGTAAAGAAAAAAGTGCAACAATGAATGAATGGAAATCCAAAATCTCTGTAAATGTTCATTAAAATTAATAAAATTTAAAAAAAAACCAAAGCTTTGTGTGTGTGGAACCACTTATTCTCTGCCGGTCAATCTGGAGCCCTAGAAAGCAAACACTTTCCTCTGGACCAATTCCTAGCTGAAGACAAAGAAAGACAAGCAGCAATAGACTAGACTTAAATGAAGCCAGATATCAAGTCCATTCTGACTCATGGCAACTCTCCATCGAGTTTCCAAAACTGCAAATCTTAGGGTGGGGAGACCATCCCTCTTTCTTCTGTGCAGTGGTAAGTGGAATCCAAGTGCTAATCCTTCTATCAGTTCTTTGAAAAGAAAAACACACTTATTGTAAAAGATGTGTAATCAGAGTGTTTCTTGGAGGCCAGGATGGTAAGACTTCATCTCACATCCTTTGAGTATGTTATCAGAAGGGGCCTGCCTCCAGAGAAGGACAGTATATGACCAGTGATTTTTAGCCTTTCTAAAAAGTATGTAAATCTCTTGCTGGTTTCAGTCAAGATCCATCTAAAAAAAAAAAAAAAAAAGATCCATCTGACATCAACACTGATATCTCTCATGCCACAGCTGCTTCGGAGTCCAGCTTGAATTTCTGGCCATTCTCTGCCCATGTACTGCTCCAGTCATTTTTAATAAGCTTCAGCAAGATTATACTTCCATGTGATATTAATGTCGTTGTTTGATAATTTTCACATTCTGTTGGATCACTTTTTTTTGGAATGGAAACAAATGTAAAAAAGAAGGAAAAACTTTAACTATTTTAAACTTAATTGGTTTACCGCTAGGATTGTTTTAAATCACAGCATTTCTTATTTTCCCCATCTCCTTTCTCTCTTTACAGGATGTGCTGAATTATTTTACCTTGAGTCAGTTCAGACCAGCCAGGTCAGCATTCAGCTAAATAAAAGGCCCAAGAACATACCCTGAATGAGTAACCTAAGTACCTCTGGGTGCCTAGCAGTAAGGAGTTGCACTGCCAACCCAAAGGCAAATGGTTCAAGTCATCTGCTCTGTGGGAGAAAGATAAGCATTTCCCATGAAATTTATCCATCTTGAAAATCTTTTCAAGGCTCAGCTCTAAGTTGCTTTCTGCTCAATGTCACATAACAACAACAACAACAAGGGACCATGAAAGATACTCCTGTGTAACCTTCTAGAAAGTAGTCATCTTTAAAGGGCATATTCCATGATGACCAAGAGCTTCACCAGGCGATGGACATCTTTAAAGCCACACACATGTGTATTTCTGAAATGTCCTGAATCGTGCATGTAACTTGGTCACCATATTCATCTGTTCACGCTTCTCTTCATGATTAAATATGATCTCCTTTGCCACACCTGCCTTGCCAGCTGCACGGTCTGCGGCATCAGTGTGACAAGCGATGCGTGACTACAGGCTGCTAGGGTCCTCCAACATGATCATGACTGCAACAATGGATCCTATGATGAAGGCAAAGGTTGAGCTGAAGCCCGGATATTTGTGGAGATGTCTCACTCAAACTCCAGGGCTGAGTCAGGGTTATAAAGTATTCTGGGGAACGGGGTTTATTATGTTTAGTTATTTTTTCTGTCTGTTTTGCTTTTCTTCCTCAAGTGTTCCTGCAATTCCAGAAAGTCCTGGAAAGTCAGAGAGCACTTTGAGTAATCATTACTTAGAAGAAAGGCTGGATGTTCCTGGAAATGGGGGGCAACCAAATCTAGTTGAAAGAATTCAGAGCATTGAATACTTCATTGAAAATATATTAAGAAATATTTCTGTAAATGAATCAGATAACACACCCTTTGCTATGCTTGTACGTCATCTAGATAATGATTCTAATGTGCCTTTGTATAAAGCTTTGGACTGGTTACAAGAGCAAGAATTAAGAATAAATGTTACCGTGAGGAGGAAAAGAACAATTAGTAATTCTAATAAATGGGAAAGTTGGTACATTCCAGTGGCCACATTAGTAACCACACGTCTAGCGTCTTGTTGAAATGTATCTTGTAAAACCGCATGTTTATGATGTTATCCTTTATTAATAGCTTACTGATCTGTTTGCGTCAGCTGTTTCTTACAACAGCAAATGTTAGCTTTTTCAAAGTAAATGTCATGTATCTGGCATAGTGACAAGAAGGATTGTATAAAAGGTTCATCTATACTCAGTAAAGTTGGCAGCATCACAATCTCTCTCTGGTGTTGTGTTGTCTGTCCCGCCAAATCCGTTCCCACCTGACATCTTCACCACATCCCTGGGTCGGTGTCGAGACCGCTCACATCCCGGTCTGCGACACTCCTTTCCCCGCCTATATAATCTTTAAAAGTGTTCCTCCTTTGCTGGAGTGGTTCTGAGTAGCATTGACTTGTCCCCCTGTGTCTCTTTTTACAAAGCACTTTGTCTAATAAATTTCTTTTCTTCCATTGAAGAGCCTGAGCTCCTGTTCTGCTCTTCTTACTTACAAGAGGAAGAGACCAAGTGTAAGGAGAGCCCTGGAGACCTTCTCTTGGTGACTACATTTAGGGAGTAGCCTGGCTACAGTAATTTCCACATTCTGTTGGATCACAGTTTTTGGAATGGGAACAGATATTAACCCTTCTTGGCCAGGTATCTGTTTTCCAAATTTCTTGGCATAGACTAGTGAGTGTTATGGCTGTAGCTGTTCACTGAAACAGCTCCATTGGTATCCCATCAATTCCTGGGGCCTTATTTTTTTGCCAATGCCTTCAGCGCAGCTTGGGCTTCTTCCTTCAGTATCACTGGTTACTTATCATATGCTACTTCCTTGAAATGATTCTGTTTTGACCAAATATTTTTGGTACAGTGACTCTGTGTATTCCTTCCATCTTCTCCTTTTGATGCTTTCTGCATTTGATGTTTTGAATAGTATACCAGTAGAATCCTTTGGTTTTGCAACTCAAGCCTTGAATTTGTTCTTTGGCTCATTCAGCTTAAGAAATACTGAGCGTGTTCTTCTCTTTTGGTTTTCTTTTTTTTTTTTTTAAATTTTTTTTTTTTTTATTATTTTGTGTGCGTGTACCGTCAAATCAGATCTGACTGGTACAGGAGGATATTGCGCCTCCTTCTCCGGCAGAGCATCTGGTGGATTCGAACCGTGTTCCTCTGGGATTGCAGTGCAGCTTCTTGCCACTAGGCCACCAGAGCTCCCCCTCTTTTGGTTTTCTAATGCCAGCTCTTTGCACATGTCTTTATAATACTTGGCTTTATCTTCTCCAGCTGCCCGTTGAAATCTTCTGTTCAGCTGTCTTACCCCATCACTTTTACATTTTGTTGAACTTTTCTACATTAAAAGGCAAGTTTCAGAGTTTCTTCTGACATCCATTTTAGTCTTTCTTTCATATATTTTTAATGACCTTTTGCTTCCTTCCTGGATGAAATCCTTGATTCCATTCCACAACCTAACTGGTCTTTGGTCATTAGTGTTCAGTACATCAAATCTACTTGAGAGGGCTTTTTAAATTCAGGTGGGATACACTCAAGGTCATATTTTTGCTCTCCTAGCCTTACTTTAATTGTCTTCAGCCTCAATTTGAACTTGCATATGAGTAGTGTAATTGATGGTGTGTTCCAGAATTGGCTCTAAATGGCTTAGGCTGCTGATAGATACTGCACATCTCTACCATCTTTTTGCACAGGTGGTGGCAATTTGAGTCCTAGAAGCATCACCCATGAAGAATTGTGCTGCTGTCCCAAGGCTTCACCTCGCTGACGGTCCAAATATAACAGCAGCTCATCTAGAGAAAGATGGGAAATTTCTTCCATGGGAGTCTCAGAAGTCTGCTGGAGAATCAACTTTGAACCAATTCTAACCCAAGTGCAATGAGTTGTATTGAGAGTCAATTTGATTCATGTGTATTCCATCAGGTGACATCCATATAGATATATGTACTATATATAGAGTACTGCTTTTAAAACAGTACTTATAATTAATAAATCACTGACTGTAAAAAATTCTATCATGTCTATCTTCATTTGTCACTAAAGTAATATTTTCCAACTACTAGTTCTCTGTTTCTAATTATTGCGTTCTAGGCAACAATTATTATTAATGTACCCTAATTGCACCTGATCCAGACCATAGTCTTCGCAATTACTTGCTATGCATCAGAGAGCTGGACAATGACTAGGGATGATAGAAGAATAGATGCCTTTGAGCTGTGGTGCTATATATACTATGGACGGCTAGGAGAACAAAAAAGTTCTTCCTAGAGAGATTAAGACCAGGCTGCTCCTTGGAGGCAAGGATGCTGAACCAGTCCTTGCCTGATCAAGGCATAGTCTTCGCAATTGCATACTATGCGTCAGAGAGATGGACAATGACTAGGGATGATAGAGAATCGATGCTTTTGAGCTGTGGTGCTGGAGAAGAGCGCTGAATATACCATAGACTGTTAGGAGAACAAACAGGTTCACCCTGGAGAGGATGAAGCCAGAATGCTCCTTGGAGTCAAGGATTCTGAAGCTTCGTCTGAACTTACTTTGGGCATGTTGCAAGGAGGGACCAGTCCTTGGAGAGGGACATCATGCTTGGGAGGGTGGAGGGACAACACAAGAGAGGAAGACCCTTGATGAGATGGATTGATTCAGTGACTGGAATAATTGGTGTAGATGTGTCAGAGACAATAATATTGGCACAGGATAGAGCAGGGTTTAGCGCTGTTATGCATAGGGTCGCTATGAATTGCAGGTGACTCCATGGCACATAACAACAATCATCCTAATTGTATGTCTAATCAGTTTCAGATTGCAGAAGTCTGAAGAAATCCTTCGTTTCTTTATCATTGGCTTTAGTTCTTTTGCATATATATTTGAATAAGGGTTGTATTAACAGGTCTCCCTTGTATGCATGTGGATATTAATCTATCACTGACATTGTTTTGGGGATAAATCTTGAAATGTTATTTCTGATAATGAATGCAACTCCATTCCTCTGCAATTTGTCATTTCTGACAAATAGATCGTATGATCTTCTTAATTAAAATGGCCAATACCAGTCCCTCACAGCTCACTTAAAGCTAAGACATTTAAATTTATGCATTGTATTTCATTTTTTTATAATTTCCAATTATCTTAGATTCTTTCTTTGTGTATTGTAGGTTACAAGTTATTAAAGGACGTCTGTGGCCATTTCATATCATTTTGAGTCTTGCAACATCAGCAGGTGAAGATCCTTCATAGGGTGAAAGTTTTACTCCATCAGAGTCACTAAGATAAGCTCTACCTTAAGGAGGCAACCCTTCTCGAGTTGCATTTCGAGCATCTTCCAGTCTGAGGGACTAATCTTCCAGCATAATATTCAACCCTGTTCCAAGGTTATTTTTAAGGCCCTGTTATTTCAAAAGCGGATGGCCAGTACTGCTCCTTAATCTGTCTTAGTGTGGAAGCTCTACTGAAGCCTGTCCACCATGAGTGACCTTGCTGGTATTTCAAATATGAGTGGCTTAACTCGTTACTAGCACCTCAGCCTGACATCTAGAATCTAGCCACCACAGTACAGCAAACTGACAGGCAAGTGGTGGATTACCTTTTAGTTGTGAATTGTAGGGAGGTCTGGGCTCACTTGGGAAACATGATGGGATACCTGCAAGCAAGCATACCCTGGCAATGACCATTTACTGATGGAAGGAATTACACTAATAACCAAAAGGCTGTGTCCCCAGCTGCTATGAGGGACTAGTCCTTGAAGAAGACCATCATGCCTGGAAGGGTGGAGGGACAATGCAGGAGAGGGAGATTCTGGATGAGATGGTTTGATACAGTAACCGGAGTAATGGAGGTAGGTGTGTTGGAGGCAGTGAGATTGACTCAGGATAGAGTAGGGTTCAGATCTACTGTGCATAGAGTCACTATGAGTTTCAGTTGACTTGATGGCATAACAAACACCACCACCATGGGAAGAAGGTGGTCAGTATTCTCCCTTACAATTTACAGCCTCAGAAATCCAATGGAGCTAGAACCAACTAGATCATCATGAGTGAGCATGCATTCAGAGCAGTGCTCACCTGCTGGCAACTTCCTTGGTCACTAGCACTCAAAATATAAAGACTTCATAGATAGGGAAGGTCTGTAATAACAGCTGACGGGAATGGGAAGAGGAGCTGAGTGTTGCCAAAGTCAGTGAATTTGTAGCATTTCCTCTGCAGCGGTTCTCATCAGACTGGGTTCAGACATGTAGACGATCCAAGCCCAGTGGGGACCTTAGAAAAATAGCTGATCCAGATGGATGAGGGAGCCAGAGAGGATGCTGACGGGTCAAGGAAGTAAAGCCGTTGGACAAGGGCAGGCAGAGAGCAGGGGTGGTCTAGTGGTAGGCCTGTATCTGTGAACACCTGGAATGAGGCTAACCTTGACTGAGGTGTGCTCTAAGTATAAACACCTGATTTTGAAGACTTACTACAAAGTACCAAAACCATTGCCCTTGAATTGATTCCACCAAATAGTGTGGTCCTACAGGACAGAGTACAACTGTCCCTTAGGATTTCCAAGGTTCTAATCTTTATGGACAGAGTTCTGGTGGCACAGTAACAAGATGGAGTTTTGGTGGCACTGCAATCGCAAAATCACGTGGTTCAAGTCCACTACCTGTCTGGGGGAGAAAGATGGACAATCTTTTCCCACATGAGTAACTGCTTCTGAAAACTCACTGAAGGGTCAGCTATGGGTTGGTTCTGATTCAGTGGTACACAACACAACAACAGCAATCTTTATGGAAGCCTCCTGTCATAGTCTTCTCCCTCAACACAAATTGTTATGTGCTGTGTATTGTCCATCCTTCTTTTAAGAGCAGCTGTTGAATTAGAAATGTGCACCTTTAGGTTGACCAGGGGAACATTGTTAGCATAGTGGCAAGAAACTGCACTGCAATCCCAAAGGCACGCGGTTTGAGGCCACCAGCTGCTTTACAGGAGAAGGATGGGCAATATCCTCCCGTGTGATTAACTGTCTCTGAAAACCCACCAGAGGATCAGCTAGGATTGGTTCCAACTCTACAATACACAACAATAAGTTTGCCATTGCAACTTCTTGCAAATCAGCCATCAGAGCTCCTCGAGTACAAATTGTTGTGGTTATGTGCTGTTGAGTCTCCTTCAACTCATAGCAACAGTATGCACAACAGCTCTGAACCTGCCCTATTCTGAGTCAGGTTCAGTGTCTCCAACACACCCATTCTATTACCCCAGATATTGTGTCAATCCACTTCATGCAAGGTGTTCGTCTCCTGCACTGTCCTTCTACCATTCCAAGTATGATACTCTTCTTCAAGGACTGGTCCCTCTGGTCACACGCCCAAAGTATGTGAGGTGGAGCTTCAAAATCCTTACCTCCAAGGAGCAACATGGTTTTACCCTCTCCAAGATAGACCTATTGTTCTCTTGTTGGTCCATGGAATGTTCAATATTTTCTTCCAGCACCACAGCTCAAAGCTATCAATTCTTCTTTTGTCATCCTTGGTCATGGTCCAGCTCTCTGATGCATAACAAGTAATTGTGAAGACCATTGCCTGTATCAGGCTCACCTTAGTCTCCAGACTGACATTATTGCTCTTTAGCACTCTGGAGAGGTCCCGGATGACACATAGACACAATGCAATTTTTTTAAAAATTTATTTCCTCACTGCTGGTGCCAAGGGTGTTGTTTGTGGAATAAGCAAGCTAAAATTGTTAACAATTTCAGTCTCTTTTTCATCTATTATAGTGCTACTAATTGGCTCAGAGGTGAGAATGTTTTTTTTTATGTTGAGCTTCAGTCCATATTGAAGAATACAGTCCTTGACCTTCTGCAGCAAATACTTCAAGTCCTCCTCATTTTCGGCAAGCAAGGTTGTGTTTTCCTCCAATTCTGATGCCGCATTCCTCCTCATAAAGTCCAGCCTCCCAAATGATGTGTTCTGCATATAGATAGAAAAGATATGGAGACAGAATGCATTCCTGATACACTCCTTTCCTGATTTTGAGCCATGCAGTGCTTTCTTGCTCTGTTCTGAGGACTGCTTCCTGGTCTGAGTGTAGGTTTCCCAGGAGCACAATCAAGTTGTTCTGGGATTCCCATTCTTGTTAAGGTTAACCACAATTTGTTGTGATCCACACAGTCTTTGCATAGAGTAAAATATCTCATAAATAAGAGTAATACTACCTTCACTTTATATATGAGGAAATGGAAGCACAAAGAAGTATTTATTATGGGCTAAATTGTGTGTTCTTTTCTGGCCTTTCATCATACTAGTATGTCTGGAGAAGAGTATTGAATATACCATGGACTGCTGGGAGAATAGAGAGATTGGTTTTAGAGAGGGTGACTCCTTGGAGGCAAGGATTCTGAAGCTTGGAATGACATATTTTGGACATGTTGCAAGAAGGGACCAGTCCTTGGAGAGAGACATCATGCTTGGGAGGGTGGAGGGACAGTGCAGAAGAGGAAGACCCTTGATGAAATGGATTGATTCAGTGACTGGAGCAATGAGGGTAGGTGTGTCAGAGACAACAAGATTGGCAAAGGATAGAGAAGGGTTTAGGGCTGTTGTACATAGGGTCACTGTGAGTCACAAGATGACTTGACAGCGCATAACAACAACAAAACAACAACAACAGTGTGTCTGAGTCACAAAAGCAGAATAGACAGACTGGGGATAAGCAGATGCCATTTGAGGATTGCCTATGAACCAAGGCATCCCGAGAAATCAGGGAACACCACCGATTACAAGGAAGAGATCAACACGCCCAAGACTCTAAGATGGTAATCCTCTAGGAATGTGAGATAACAAAGACCTGATTTTTAAAACCTGCTGCTTGTGGAGTTTGTGTTCAAACAGCATTACACAACTCAGACAAGAAAGAGGTTAAAGACTGTGTCCAAGATCACCCACCTGCACTGGAACAGAAATCCGTGTCCAGGCAGTGGGACTCCAGAACTCACACTTCTAGTCGCTAAGTTTTGTTTTCTAAAGGCTAGAATGGGCTTGTCAGGTCAGGACGCAGTGTCTTCCTTCTCTCCCTGAGGCAGTGCAGAGAAAAGAAGGGGGTGGGATGTGCAGCTAAGAAAAACATGCAGGCAGACAGACTTCCTGGATAGAGAAAGGGGAGGCTTTGAGATAAGAAAGGAGGCAGAGGATGTTCAGATAAGCCATCTGGTTTGAAAGGTCTCAGGCTCCCCAAAGTGACAAAATAGTGATAAAAGCACCTGGCTGTATTAAAGAGTTAATTAAAAAAATACCAACTGTCTTAAAAGAAAAAGACAATTTATGTAATTATGGTCCTTAGGGAAAATCAACAATTATTTCAAAACACTGGCAACACAAAATAATAATCCCCCCAAAAAATCCCCCAAAACACAAGCCAATAACAAAAACCAACAACAATGGCAAAAGGTCACCTTGGCATTTAGATCTTGCAATTACCTTATTACCACCTGGTTAACGGACTACCTAAATTCATGGAAGTTTCTTTGGAGAGCAAAAAACCCCTTTGAAGCTTAATTTGCAAAACAAATAATGAAATAGCAACATATGTGGCAGTAACAGTGCTTCTTGCCTCCATCCCTCCCCAGCATTTGTCAGGCTATCAGGTGTGAACCCAGCAAAGGGAAAGCCCTTCTTTAGGATTCCTAACTCATTTCACACCTGTACTTTCTGTGAACACATATATTTCTGTTTATTTGTATTTTAGCTTATGATGTGTTTTAGAATTGGATCAAACCTGTTTGGTCCCACCTGACTCCTAGAGTCCTAGCACAGGTAGGTATACATTTAAAAAATCAACTTGATGGCTTCCTGTGAGGCAGCTGCTCTAAATCAAGGGCTATATTTAGAAAGAGTTGGCTGTTAGGAACAGTACCTCCCCTTCCCCACCACCACTGATGACCCTTTTACAGTCACTGGTGGTAGCGATGGCTGTCACTCCGATCCTGTGAGCATTGTTGATGACATATATCAGCCGGCCTGTCTCTGGGGCGAAGGCCCGGATTCTACCATCATTCCACGCTGACATAAAAGGGGAAAAAAAAATAAGCAGGGTCAGTGTACTTGCCCTCTATCCACGCGTTCTTCTGTAAGTCCTCAGTGGGCATCACAAATGGGGGTCGTGATGGTGATAGAGGAAGCTCTCACCAACTGTCAGTAGTAATTACATCCCCTGTCCCCTGATACCCAACTTGGTTGAGGGTAAAGAATCCCCTGTCCCCTGATACCCAACCTGGTTGAGGGTATAGAATTGTTTGTCTTGGACGAATCTGCTTGCAGGTGTATCTCCCCCAGGTTAGGGAGAGAAGGAAAAAAGGATTTAGGGAGGGTGGCTCCCATCTCGCCTTGAGCTGCAGGCCTGTACATTCAACTGTCTAATTGCTATTGTCTCTAGACAGGATGTATAATTTCACATTTTCTGATGAAGCAAAGACTTTTCGCTCTACATCCTTAACTCTGATGCCCTTAAACTACATCTTCATAGAAGTTGTCATTCATTCACACAGGTGCTCAAGCCAAGAACCTCAGAGTTATACTTGATTCCTCTCTAGTCCACCCTCCCCACTATACACACATATTCAATCTTCCCATTGGTTCTGCTTTTAAAAAACATCCAGAATGTGCTAATTCCTTAATCCTTCCATTGACACCACCCTCTTTCAAGCCACCACTGTCATCTCTCTTGGCTTATTATAGGATATTTCCTCTCCAGCTTCAAGTCTTGCCCCCCAGTACTCAGCTGTCTACCAAAGATTTTCCCACTGCCCTTAGAACAAAAATCCAAATGTCTCTCTCCTATCCAGTAACTAATATGAACCTGCTACCTACCCTTTCAACCTCCTTTACTACCGCTCAAGCTCACAACATCCTGGCCTGGTGATTGTCCACCACAGGCCCTTTGCACTTGCTGATTGGAATACTCTGCCCATGGCAAGCTTTAGTGCCACTTCTCAACCAATTTTAAGTAGGATACTCAAGGTAGACCTCATTTCAAGGATTTGAAGGAACTGGGTGAGCCATAAGGGCATCTGGGGAAAGAACACTGCAGACAAAACAAGTATGGCTGGAGGAAGTGAGTAGTTAAAAATCAGAGCTAAGAAAGTGGAGATGGCAGAGAGAGATCACGTAAAATCTTTTAACCTTGTGGAAACTTCACCCTTGAGCCTTAGAAATGGCATAACTTACCTTACCTTGAAAAAGACAACAGACCGGAGAATGGTAAGAAGCTATTGGTGTAACATGAGAGAGAGCTGAGCCTGATTAGGACCATGGTAGAGCTGGCAAGAAGTAGTGGAATCCTGGATACATTTCGAAACTAAAGTCTTGAGAAGCACACTTTAGATGTGGGTATAAGAGAGAAAAGAGGATGCCCACCCCAAGATTTTGAACTTGACAGTTTGCTACTTGTAAGTGTAATGTAAACCCAGAGTTCTTGTGACCACTGTGTGAAGACATGCCTGAGAGAGATGCCAGCATGGAGGAAACAGAGTCAAGAAAAGAGGGCATGAGATGGGCACTTAGCTGCCCCTAAAACCCTCCTCCTTCTTGACTATTCATTGACGTGAACCAGTGGATTTACTTTCTGACAACTGAAAAACTTTATATACATTGTTGTTGAGTACCATCAGTCAGAAGTGACCCCTAGGTGACCCTCTAGCAGGTTTTCAGAGGCAGGTAATCATACAGGAGGAGATTGCCCATCCTTCTCCATCCTTATATAAATTGGACATAAGAAAAATATTTTTAAAATCATTATTTAATAAGAGAATATTATTTTTTGAGCTGTATACTAAAGTATTTGGAGATGGAATATCATGGTATTTATATAACATTACTATATAATAATAATGAAAAAGAAAGAAATTGCCTTAGGGATAATTTGATTTGGGTTTTGGTTTGTTAACTAATTTTTTAAATGTTTACAATCTATTGGGCTTTCACTCAATCATTCATATACATTTTATTCCATAACATTAAGTATAATTGAGTAATAGAATAAATTAATTATAATTTCTAATCAACCCTTTATTAGCTATTTCCCTTCACTGAACCATTATATATTTATTACGTTTTATTCCTCTCTCCCTTCCTTCTCATTCCTGGGAACCGTTGGTTTTGATTTTTATCTCATCTATTCTTTTTTGTGTGCCTTGCATGCAGTAAGTCCTCAGATCTACCTCTAAACTAAGTTACTATGTTTCTCTGTTCCAGAGAATAATACCTTCTGTATGTAGCAATTTAGGAGAAGAGGAATTGCATTCCCTTCTTTGTTCATGTGGCCTCCCAGCTGGAGCAGAATACAAAGTAAGGGCTAGATTAGAGGAAAGGAGAGGATGGGTATTGGAATGCTGCCAGGGAATTCCCACGTGAGGACTACTGTAGAAAGCGGAACTCTGAACCAGTTCAAACCAATTTGGTCATGACCTATGAAGCAAAGTCAGAACAGATGCAAATTTTAAAAACTGAGGTGAAGTAGAACAATAATTGGGACAAAACTCCCTACGGGTCCAAATCCTGGAATGGGAAGCTTGGAAGAGGCATAGCGAGCACTTTAGCATTGCCAGGACTGTGGCTTGTGACACATAGGAGACTCATCTAATCTGCCAAAATCTTTGAGGCGACATCACTGTTTCCAAGTACGTCAGTTAAGACATTTAGTCCTTATGCAACACACATGCTGCCCTTGTTCTCTGAGAGGTTTAAGTTTCTAGCAGGATGACAACTCACAACTTTTCCTGTTGTGGTTTTTACAACCAGAATCCACATTTTGCAAAATCAGATCTGTTCAGGTGCGCTTCAATGGCATGGCTGAACTGGTAGAAAGAGAACAAGAATCAAAGCCATGGCTGGAGAAAGAATGTGAATCTTGACAGGTGGGTGTTACCTGAAATGATGCTCTTCCCATCTCTCATGAAGTTGATGGCATGGCAAGTCATGTTGGGCACAGTGATCCGCAGCAGCTCCCGGCAGGACAGCGTGTGCCAGACCCTGATGTCTGTCTTGGCACAGGTGGCAAATAGCTCGTCAGTGCCACTGCAAAGAAGCCATCGAGAGACTGAGAGATGCAGCCATAAAAGAAACACAAGTGCTTCTCTGATGCATATTTAACATGTATTTCCCAAAAATAAAGAGAAGAGCGTGTTTTAGATGTCACTGTCTGGAGACTTGATGATCCTACAAACTTCTTGTGTAAAAATAGCATCGTATGTCCTTCAATCACCTACAGTCAATTTTTTTTGTAGTCCTTTTTTTTTAGGAAAAAATATGCCCAAAAATAAAATAGTCAATTTAAGTCTCTCAATATTCTGGTAGACTGGTGAGATCTCTTGGGATAAACACATCTGTGAAATACTTACATTAAGAGAGGCTACACAAATCCTTCTCTGCAAGTTAGACAATCTCATTATAAGTTTTTAAAAGCTTGAAAAGGCTGCTAGGATTTATATTTGCAGGCAACTCAAGCACTTTGCTTAGTTATGAGGAAATATGAGCTTGTGGGCAAGGAAGAAAATATCAGAATAAGTTAGCTGTCAGCTTTGTTATTTAAAGAATAGAAAAGAACCAATGAATCAAAAGATTTACAATTTGTTAGTGGTAGAACAATTTGAAAAATGATCAAAAATATAGTTGCACAACATGAAGTATAAAATCAATGTCACTAAATTACACATCAGGGAACTCTAGAGGCCGAGTGGGAAAAGAGTTGTGCTGCCAACTCAAAGGTAGGCGGTTTGAATCTACCAGCTATTCAAAGGGAGTAAGGTGGGCAGTCTCCTCCCATGCAATTTATAGCCTCTGAAAACCCATTACAGGGTCAGCTGGGAGCCAGTTCCACTTTGATGGCACCCAACAACAAATTAATACATGTAGAAATTGGTGAACTGACAGCTATTCCATTATTTTTTTTACCATAATTAAAACATGATTACACATTATTTCATCTTGGGAAAAAACTGAAAGGAATGATAATGAGGATGTTAGGATGGTTTCTTTAGAGAAGCAAAATCAGTGAAGTATATTATATGTACTATGCATATATATAAAAAATATACTTGACTAAAAAAAGAAAAAATACACTTGACTGATTTTGCATCTCTGGAGAATATATATTTGTCGTTGTGGTGGTGTACCATTGAGTCAGAACCCATCCATAGCTGACCCTCCAGTGGAGTTTTTTCAGAGGCAGTTAATCACACGGGAGGAGAATGCCCATTTTTTTCCTGCAGAGTAGCTGGTGGATTCGAACTGTGTGCTTTTGGGATTCCTACACAGCAAAGACCACACATTACATGGTCCCATTTATACTGTTGTTGATAGATGCCATCGAGTCCACTATGACTTGTAGCAGTCGGAGAGTAAGAGCAAGGCCCTCAGCAAGATGGATTGACACAGGGACTTAACATATCTGTGATCATGAGAACAACACAAGATAGAGCAAGGTTTCAGTATAATGTATAGAACAGGAAAATCTGTGGAGGTAGGTGATGGGTTAAAGGAAAGAGAGTGAAGAGAACATAAGGAGAATCAGGAGTTATTGCTGATTAATTCTTTTCAAGCTAATAAAAATATTCTAAAATTAGATTAGAGTAACAGTTACACAACTAGCTAAACAAATTTTTACACAATGCTAAATATACTAAAAACGATCTGAAGGAGTGTCCTTTATGATGCATAAATTATATCTCAAGAAGTCTGCTTTCTACAAAGAAAGAAAAAGAAGTATAAACCTGAACAGATCAGTAACCACATAAGCTGAGACAGTGACAGAAAAGACTGTTTATAAAAGAGCCAAAGAATTTTACAGATTCATTCCACTAAACTCCTTGGAAAAGAAGATTTAAGTATGCCACAAAGAAAACAGAGATTTTTGTTTTTCACGTAAAGATTCATATAGTGAAAAAACACCAGCTGTGTTCACTGTTAGAAGTATTTATAATCACCTACTCACTGGAACGCAACATCAAGAAAACAAAAGTTCCCATCATTGGGACAACTGGCCGCATCATGATAGATGGTGAAGAGATTGAAATTGTAAATAGCTTCAATTTGTTTGGCTCTACAATCAAAACTCTTGGTACCAGCAACCAGGAAATGAAAAGATGGATTGCATTGGGCAAGTCTGCTGTCAGAGACCTCTCCAAAATACTCAAGAGCAATGATGTCAGTCTGGAGACTAAAGTGCACTTGATACAGGCCATGGTCTTTGTAATTACTTGTTATGCATCAGAAATCTGGACAATGACAAGGGATGATAGAAGGAGAATTTATGCCTTTGAGCCTTGTGGTGGAGAAAAGTATTGAACATACCCTAAACAAACAAGTTCATCCTGGAGAGGGTGAAACCAGGTTGCTCCTTGGAGACAAGGATTTTGAGACTCCATCTCACATACTTTGGGTATGTGATCAGGAGAGACAACTTCCTGAAGAAGGACATCATGCTTGGAAGGGTGGAGGGACAGCACAGGAGAAGACGACCCTGGATGAGATGGACTGACACAGTGACTGGGACAATGGGGGCAGGTGTGTCAGAGATGGTGAGATTGACTCAGGCTAGGAAAGGGTTCAGAGCTGTTGTTCGTAGGGTCACTGTGTCATAGTTGACTTTATGGCACATAAAAACAACTCACTAGGACTCAGAATGCCCATCTCGGGATCTCAGGAGTGAGCTTTGAAAGTGAGTCTTGCTAATCTAAAGAACAATGCTCATGAGTTTTGTAAAACAAGGCTGATAATGACGATGTCCACAGCAAAAACAATCTGATCAGCTTCCTAGAGTGAATCTTGCCAATGACAAAATGTGTTTTATCATCAGCAAAATGCCAACCATGGCTGAAGATCTTTTGATGACTATTTGTTTCACTTGCTTTCTGCAGGATACTGGAGTGGGGAGAACTATATAACAATGAAAGTTTAGTTTTTTGTTTTGTTTTTTTAAATTTTATTTTATTAATTTTAATGAACATTTACAGAGATTTTGGATTTCCATTCATTCACTGTTGCACTATTTTCTCTACCCTCCCCCCCCAGTTCGTTCCTCTCTTTTTTTTCCTTGAAAGTCTATTTTAATTGTCCCATTGCCACAGTGCTTGTCAAAACCAGTTCTGATTAATTTCCTTTGTCTGTGTGTCATTTGCCATTTCTTATCACTCTTCCCTGAGAGAGACTTCACCCTGATTCATAAGGAAAAGGGGACGGCGTATTCTCTTAGCTACTTCCTGCTGAAAAGGCATGCCGTAGGTTTTAGGGTGAAGATCTTCTCTCACTACTCTAAAGAGCCCCTTTGGCAATAGGAAACACGTAGACTATTGTGGAGAATTATTTTGGAATTTAGATGCACTGTTATCAGTTGTGCTTAGCCACATATGTTCATATCCTTGAAGATGCATCATGGAACTGTTGCAGCCTAGAAGATACAAATTTTGTTTTGTTTTTTCAAAGAGAAAAGTGAACTTGGGGGGAGGGATGGGCAGGGAGGAAAATGTGCAACAATGAATGAATGGAAATCAATGTACTTTATAAACTTTCATTAAAATCTCAATTAAAAAAAATGCAGACATTGGGTCCAGATGACCTCTTATGCCCAACACCATAAGGTAAGGTGTACAAAACCTGAGAGAGCAAAGGCATAGAAACAAATGACATAAAAGAGGTTTGCATGAAGATACCACTAAGGAACACCCTCACTTCCTCCACGACAAAGAAGCCCACATTTGAACTGGAGGAAAACAAATGTAACTGTGGGTTGAAGGCAATGCTGTTGTGTTGACTGCCTTTGAGGTGAACATGACTCATAGCAAACCCATGAACAAAAGGCGTGAAGCCCCTCTATAACCATCAACATTTATCAAAGTTCATAGAGTTTCCGGGGGCATGTTGCTTAGGAAGTGGATGCCACTCCTGCTTCCAAACCTGTCATAGTATGTTATTGTTGTTATGTGCCATTGAGTCGCCTGTGACCCTGTGTTCCCTGTCCTGAGCCAGTCACACTAACTCCGACACACCAACTCACATTACCCCAGTTGCTGTATCAATCCATCTCATCCAGGATCTTCCTCTCCTATGCTATCCGTCCACACTTC
Source organism: Elephantulus edwardii (assembly GCF_000299155.1). Classification (NCBI taxonomy): domain Eukaryota; kingdom Metazoa; phylum Chordata; class Mammalia; order Macroscelidea; family Macroscelididae; genus Elephantulus; species Elephantulus edwardii. Next base: position 1,469,855 of record NW_006400036.1, read on the forward strand.
TGAGCATGATGTCCTTCTCCAAGGATCGATCTCTCCTGGCCACATGCCCAAAGTAAGTAAGGTGGAACTTCCAAATCCTAGCATCTAAGGAGAGACTTGGTTTCACCCTTTTTAAGACAGACCTATTGTTTTCTTGGCTATTGAAGGCAATAGAAAAGCTATTATGATCATTTACTACCTAGACAAATTTAAGGAGAAATATTATAATTCTATTCATATACGTAAAAATGAATTCATTCCCTTGAGGTACAATATACTGAAGACTCACAATTCTACTGGTATGGGGTGAAAATGCTTCTCCTTCTACTTACAATGGAAAAACAATATCCTGGATAGCTTCAAAATGACAGGTAGCAATAAGGATCTCTTTGAAATCTGTGAAGTTGACACGATAAATGTGTGATTCTTCAGTACCCACAAAAAATTGGTGACCTTCACCTCGAAGTGTGATGGAAGTGACACTGCCTTGTAACTGGATTTTCCTGTAAGAAGAAGCAAAAACTAAGTAGATCTATTCAACCACCAAGTAATTAGTCACCTCCTAAACCATTGTTGCTAAGTGCCATCAAGCCTGTTCTAAGTTATAGTGACGCCACTGGACTGAACGGAACTGCCTGCCAGGTCTTCCTGGCTATAATTTTACATTAACTGTTCACTCTGGTTTTCCTCCTTCTCCCACTGAAAGGGATCTTTGGCAGGTAGCCTAGTGACAGCAAGCTGCGCTGCAATCCCAAAGGCACATGATTTGAATCCACCAGCTGCTTCAACAGAAGAATGGGCAACCTCCTCGCATGCCATTTACTGTCTCTGAAAACCTACTGGAGAGTCCACTATGGGTCAGTTCTGACTTGACAGCAAAGAGACACTGAAAGGTTTGACGGATTGAACTTCGCCCCTGACCACCTACAACCATTGTGCGATGTGGCTTCTTCTCTAAATCATTACAGTGTGCAAACCAAGCATTTGACCTGGGACATTGTCACAAAGAGCTGACTTATTTGTAAAGACAGGTATAGGTTTACCTCGTGATCAGCAAAGGTTAATTAGTAATTTAAGTGAGATGAGGCTTAATGTCAAGAAGACAAAGGTTCTCTCCACTGGACCAACTGGCAGCATCAGCATTGATGATGAAGAGATTGAGATTGTGCACAGCTTTAGTTTGCTTGACTGCACAGTCAACACTCTTGGCACCAGCAGCCAGGAAATTAAAAGACGTATTGCCATGGGAAAGTCTGCTATTAGGGACCTCTCCAAAGTACTGAAGAGCAATGGTGTCTCTCTGGAGACTAAGGTGCATCTGATACTGGCCATGGTCTTTGCAATCACTTGTTATGCATCAGAGAGTTGGACAATGGTGAGGATAGAAGGAGAATTGATGCCTTTGAGCTGTGGTGCTGGAGAAGAGTATTGAGGGTACCATGGATTGCTAGGAAAACAAACAGATTCATCCTGGAGAGGGTTAAACCAGGCAGTTCCTTGGAGGCAAGGATTCTGAGGCTTCATCTAACATACTTTGGACATGTTGTAAGGAGAGACCAGTCCTTGGAGAGGGACATCATGCTTGGTAGAGTGGAGGGATAGCGCAGGAGAGGAAGGCCCTCTATGAGGTGGACTGATTCAGTGACTGGGGTAATTGGGATGGGAGTGTAAGAGACAGTGCGATTGGCACAGGACAGAGCAGAGTTTAGGGCTGTTGTACATAGGGTTGCTATGAGTCGCAAGCGACTCGATGGCACATAACAACAACAACAACAACAACAATCAGAATGGATGTATTACACGGGTAGAATTTGCACAGAAAGAAGAGCCCAGGCTGGTATATGGATGCAAACGACTGTGGCAAAAACTTTTATGCTAAAGTATGTCGTTATAATTTTGCTTACGAGAATGGAAGGTTGGAAACACTCTAAACATCCAACGGTACAGAATGTTTAAAAGAGTTCTGGGGTATTGACTTCACAGAAGATTTGGCCAGTCATTACAATAATGTTTAAAAGTCCATGTCCCAATAGTGAAATGTTTATGGTGTATACATGGAGGAAAAGGTCAGGACACAAAATTTTATATGCAAAATATTCAAAACTTACTGTCAAGCAGAGGCCTACAATTTGAAATTACCTGATAATTCTGTAGGTGGGACTTTTGCAGAAGACCAACAATCCAGCTCCAGAGCCCACCAAGAGACCTCCCATCTTCAGACATTTGATAGCTGACACCCCCTGGGGGAAAAAATATCCTCTAAGAAAAAGGCCAAGTAATCTCATCATTAAAAGTCAAAGTAAGTACCATTACTAAATATTTGGATTAAACATTCCATAGAAGAAATTTGGTCAAAAGAGAGATCAGAATTCCAAATTTCCATGGAATCTAGACTTTCTGAAGTCACAAAGTTTAAATGAACATTTGAAGCTATTGAGTACCCTGAGGAAAAGTTTAAACTTCACCTAAAAATATTCCCTCACATTCTCTTAAAACGAAACAATAGTTTAGCTTAACTAGTAGAAAATGTCTGTCTTGAGCATTATGCTTTTTAAAGAACTCTTTCTGTGGGATCAAAGCAACCCCAACAGTGAGTGACATAGGAACCTTAAGAGGCAGTGAATTTATGTTCACGGAGAAGGAACAACTCAGAAAAGGAGAGTGGGAAGATCGTAACCAACGTCCCTAAATGATACATGAAGGAATTGTTGGATTTGTGTATGTTTTGTTGTGTTTAGTCTCAACAACAACAACAAAAGAAATAAAATTATGTGTTTATCAGCTCAAGCAGTATAGCCAAGGTCATGCCAGTGCTGCCACAGGGCACTTGGATGAAGTGTGTGGAGAGCTTGTCCATTCACCCTTAGGTCTGACAAACAGCTCAATCTAATATGAGCTCATGCCCACGAAGTAGCCCTCCTGACAGGCTTCACCAACATTTCTTCCCCAAACCAGTACCAGCTGCCATCAAGTTGAGTCCAACTCATTGTGTTCTCAAGGGTGTTAGAATAGAACCACATTCCATAGTGTTTTCAATGGCTAGGTTTTTGGAAGTGGATTGCCAGGCTTTTGGGTGGAACTGAACTTTTTTTTGGGTTTTTTTTTTTTAGTTATTTTTTGTGCATGTACCGTCAAATCTTCTTGTTAGAGGCCAAGTGCATAACTATTTGCATTATCCAGGGACTCCTAAAGCCCACCTGTATATTCTTAATATCTTAAAATGAACATCTTGATGCTGGCAGTTGTTGGTTGAGTCATGGCAGCCCTGTGAGCAGAATAGAACTGTTCCCTGGGTGTCTATGGCTTTGGTCCTTTAGAAATCGTTACCCAGGGCTGTTTCCCAAGGCCCCTCTGGCTGAATTTAATCTGTCCACCTTGTGGCTGATAGTTGAGAGCTTAATCTTTTGCACTACCCTTTGTACTATCTAAAACCACTTGTATGTTCTGAAAATACTGAGAATTTATACTTATATACTTACTAGCTGCTCTTTGGAAAAAATAGGGGCAATCTCTTTCCATGTGATGTACAGCCTCTAAAAACCGGCTTTAGGGTCAGCTATGGGTAGATCCATATTGCTAGGAGAACAAACAGGTTTGTCCTTGAGAGGGTGAGACCAGGTGGCTGCTTGGAGGCAAGGATTCTGAAGCTTCGCCTGACATATTTTGGACATGTTGCAAGGCAGAACCAGTCTTTGGAGAGGGATGTCATGCTTGGGAGGGTAGAGGAACAGCCCAGGAGAGGAAGACCCTCAATGAGATGTATTGATTCAGTGACTGGGATAATGAGGGTAGGGGTGTCAGACAGTAAGATTGGCACAGGATAGAGCAGGGTTTAGGGCTGTTGTCCATAGGGTCGCTACGAGTTGCAGGCAACTCAATGGCACATAAACAACAACAACATGGGTGGATCAGTTCCAATATAATGGTACCCACCAACAACAACAAATGATAGTAGTTAAGTAAGTATACAGGTTCTGGGTCCAGTCTGCCTGGATTCTAATCATAGCTTAAGTACTTGCTTGACATGAGAACTTAAGTGGTACATACCTCAATTTTCTCATCTGTAAAACAGCGTAAAAATATTTTTAACCTCATTAGGCTGTTGTGAAGACTAGTGAGATAATAGGAGAAAGGGGCTTTCCTCCACATATGACTCATATTAATCAGAATGCATAAGTAGGAGCTATATTAAATAATATTTATCATCATTATTACCATCACACCATCATCTCTATGGATAACAGGCCTACTATTCCAAGGGGACAGTGGTGGCTCAGTGGTAGAACGCTTGCCTTCTAACCAGTGGACTGGGGTTCAAGTCACAGCCAGGGAAGCTCACATGTAGCTAGCATTTGTTTGTCAGTGACAGTTACTATATGATTAAGAATACTGACATTTCCTTAGGCTACATGGTGCAATATTTCAAAGCTTCTTGGGACTATCTGCTAATTGGAAAAATATCTGAGCTTAGTTAAAACCAAATGTTCTGTTATTAGAAAAGAAACAGGCAGGTACTGAATCTAGTACAAGCATTCAAACATAAAGTTTAATAGAAACAGCCCTGGGACCTTTCTGGGGCGATAGAAATAACAACTCTTATTCCATAAAAGTTATTCTTTGATCATAGAGTCTTTTGACCTTGGTTTAAAGACACAGTCTTTCACTGTATTTTTATCTAGAATGGCAAGCAAAGCTGCAAAGATAAGCAATCTGTAATATCTAGGTCTTCCTAATGACTTAGCTGAGCAGCTGAGTAAAAAAAAAAAAATAATACAAGATCTGAGTTATATATTGAGGTTGTTGTGTACCTCAATTCGGAGGCAACCCTGTTTTCAGAGAGAGTTAATCACACGGGAGGAGATTGTCCATCTTTCCCCCATGGAGCAGCTGGTGGATTCAAACTATATACCTTCAGGATTGCAGCACAGTTCTTACCAAAAGGCCTATTTCTCTGGCAACTGGACTGCCCTTGTACTGATGCAAATTGGTCACAAATCACAAAGTCACTGGCCCTATGCCTTGGAGATATGAAAAAAGATCTGTCCAATTTCCAAACTGAGGACATTTATTTAAGCTGTTGCTGCTGAGTCAATTCTGATTCCTGGAAACACACCTCTCTCCCGACCCTGCTGGATTTAAGATAGAAGGATGTGTTCCATATGGCTGGTTTTTTGAAAGCAAATCACCAGGACTTTCGACTAAAATGCCCTCCAAGTGGACTTGAACAACCATCTTTCCAGTTAACAGTCAAGTGTATTAACCATCTGGATCACCCAGGTTCTTCTGAGGACACAGAGGAATGCTTTCATTCTGGGGATGAGGGCTGAGAGAACAAGGCAGTGCACCTTTTGTAAATTGAGGTGTGATGCTGGTTATATCACAGGCTTTTCCTTCACACACCCCACCCCCCTCCGCTCCCAGATTCTTTCTTAGTGAAAGTTTGTGAAAGGAAGAAACAGCTGCAGAACCGCAGGTCAGGGCCACGCCCGGCAGTCTCTACTCACCAGACTGAATTTTTCCTTCAAGGGGCCACTCTCCGCCAGCAGCTTAGTCCTAGGGTTCATTTTGAGAATATCTCCAGTGGTGGTGCCCAAGTAAAAAAAATTGTCATCATTGGCCATCTGGGGGACAAACCGTGAGACCCATGGTCTGCATTGGGGTGAGCTTTCCCCAAAGATCTATTCTTTTCCTCGGACCCAAAAGTGGGTTTAGGAGAGTGCTGAGAGGAGCAGAAGCAGCCAGACACAGAGCCGAAGAAAATACTGGACTTTGGTTAGCTTTGCATTTCTCTTGACGTCTGTATCTGATGTTAACAATCACACTTTCTTTTACTTGTCCTCCCTCCCTCCCCTCCTCCCTCTCTTCTGTGTGTGTAGTAGTAATTTCTAGGTAGTTGTGTATTTGTTTTTTATTTTAATCGTTCTGTGTCCATGGGTTTTTAGTTTGGCCTCCTGTCATCTGACCAAGCCATCATCTCCCAACCCACAGCACTCGCTGCTCTCAGTAACCAGAGGAGGGGACATTTATCACCTTATACCCTCCAACACACACACACACACGCGCGCGCGACCACACACATTTAATACACACATATGTACACATGTATGCATATCACCTACACATAGACACAAACATATACACAAAACCACACACACATGCATGCACATGCATATGCACATATCACCTGCACACACACATATATACAAACATACTCACATACATACATACATGTACAAGATCACACACATATACAAATACACATGCACACACATACAGGCATACACACACATACAGGCAAGTGCAAACATACATAAGAACACATATCACATGCAAATATGTACACATGTACGTGCACACAGACATACACATCTTAGTGCTTTTAACAACTTGCACAAACACTTAACATGACACTTAAAGTACTGCTTACTGTGATGCTCATCACAATTCTTTTCATCTGTCCCGTTTGACACTCAGTTGGCCAAATTTTTCTATTTTGGAGATCCAGTTCCCATACTCGAATTGTCCCACTAGAAAAAGATTTCACAATCAAATGGCTGCATATGCGATAAGCGAGTGGCCTCTCCTCTGTGAGGAGAAGCTTCAGGGAAGAGAGCTAACTATTTCTGCAGGCTTGTCAAGGTCAATGAGGTGATTTCACACGAGGGCATACATGGTCGAGCAGGCCCGCTCTGAGCCTGAAGACACTTTCTACTCACCACACTGAAAATAGGCAGGCCTACAAACAAGCAAGTAAAGAAAGAGCAAGCCTGAATTTCTTACAAGGTTTGTTTTTTTTTTTAGTTTAAAAAGAGAAGTACTCCAGTGTTCGGGAGTTCCTGGTGGCACAGACAGGTAAGTGGTCAGCTGCTAACTAAGACATTGGTGGGTCAAGTCTGAAGTGCCCTGAGGTACGTCAGAGAAAGGCCTGGCACCCAGCACTGAAAGCCTTACAGAGCACAGTTCTACCCTGACAACCCCATTCTTGGGGATTGACCTAATGACAATTGGCTTTTCCTTTTATGTAGAGACTCTTGTCTTTAAAGAGCAGGAATTAAGATGAAGCAACTCAAAAGCTCAACAAAGTCAGTACCTAACAAAGGTAAGTATTATAGTTAGTATTTAATCAGTGTATGTTGGATTAATCTGAACTGGTACTTGTATAACAATTTCATAGCGAATCACAGTAAAAAGATTCCAGCTAATATTCTTGGGCAGAAAAGAATAGTTGAAAAAGATGTTGATTCGGCTGTTCTCCTTTTACCCCTATAGTAAATGTTCAAGAAACATTTTGAATGCACTTTGTTTTATTTTAAGAAATCCAGTTTTCCCATAGCACTTCTGTTAGATCATCATTTGGACACTGGAGTCGTAGAATGTGTATGACATCTCATGGGACCAATTTCATAAACACATGAAATTGGGACTGTGTTGGGGAACATAGGGCACACAGATGTCACATTTTACTACAGTGTTAACTTCTTCTCAGTTATCAGCATCACATGAAACTGAGGCATACTCTGAATGTAAAACCAATTGTCACTGAGTTGGGTCCGACTCACATGTCACAATTTGTCAGGCTAGAATGATTCTCCATAGTGTTTATGTGCTTGGATTTAATTTTGTTGTTGTTCAGACTATACACGGCAAAGCACATACTGAGTCAACAAATACTTTATGCACAATTCTGTGACCCTGAGGATGTTTTTCAAGCTGTGCAACCATTCTCATCCTCCGTTCTGAGTTGTTCTTGCCTCATTAACTTTAACTCACTGCCACTCTATGGTCCTGTCTAACCTATGGAGTTACTGCTGTCAGTTTCATCTCACAGAAATTGTTGTTAAAAGAATGTAATAATCAAGGCAAGCATTCTTTATCAGTTAAGCTAAACTACTACTAGATTTTAAGAACATATCAGGGGATAACTTTGGTTTAAAGTTTAAAACTAATTCAAGGCATTAGTTTCTGGAGTTGATATAGTCTTTATGGCTACAGTTGTTATGATGGCAGTTTGTAAGAATTTGAAATTATGTTCTGCATTTCTCCCCCTTTTGATCAGGATTCCTCTGTAGAATCCTTTATTGAAATGGTATTAGTAGTAGCTAGGTAATTTGCCATACATTCCATATATCCTCTTCCTATTCTTTCCTCCTTCTTCTACTGCTCCAAGTGAGCAGTAGACCAGTGAGCTAGGAGGTAGACCAGAAGCACTAAACACGCTATTAGATCAAAAGGAACTAAAACCCCTGAGCTATTTGGCTGTACACAAGTAGCCTCAGCAGTTACAAAGAGTAACTCCCTCGCTTCGGGAGTCATTGTTTTAGCAATATTTATCACGTAATTTTTGCCATTTCAACATTTTACAGGTGCACTGTGGCTACTTTCTGCAAGTAAATTATTTGGTAACTTTTCCGCTGTTTATACCACTCAGGAACTTCACCTAGAAAATATAGTCCACTAGATTGTTCATGTGTACCGTCCAGTAGGAACTGGTCCACAGCCAACCCTCCAGTGGGTTTTCAGAGGCAGTAAATAGCATGGAAGGAGACAACTGGTGGATACGAACTGTGTACCTTTTATTGGCAGCACAGCTCCTTACCACTAAGCCACCAGAACTCCCTAAGCATCCTGCTAAGGAGCAGAAATGACCTGAAGAGCAAAGACTTAGCCAAACCACTCTGTCAACGTAAAAAGAATTGAATGACTCTGTAGACACTGGTGGACCTCAGATGACAGAGGAGGATACAGTAAGCTGCCAGTAGGAGGAAATCACTGTCCTAGTAAGATCTGCTCATCAGGACTGGATATCATGTTGACCACACGTACTTTCCAGCGGTAATGAACATCGTGTCCTGGCACCGGGAGAAGATGATGGTGGTGGCATTGCCAACATTGAGGCCCGCAGCGGTGCTGCCACAGATGGCTTCTCTCTTGTCGATGCTCCACACCACAACACTGCCAGAGCAAGAAGACAAACAGGCTTCAAACCCAGCAAACAACTATTTTAGGAAAGTCCCAGGAAAGGGGAGAGGGGAACAAAGAATTCAAAATATTACACCGACCCCAAGTCACCCCTTCAGTAATCCTGGATATTAGAAGGCAAGTGGGAGGACACTTAAAGAAGTAATCTCTCTGTGATGGGAAATGATTGATTATGAAGCTAAGATCCAAGGAGTCTGCCAATCAAGTTTGACAATAAAGACATTTCAGATCTGCAAATCATTAACATTTTCCATCCATTTACTCTATGTAAGAGATTTCTTTGGGGGAAGTATTACAAGGGGAGCAATTTGAAAATATAAAGGAAGAATAAAAACAGAAAAGAAAATATGGGAGAGGATTCAATAGAGGATGATGTAAGGCAGGGCTCTGAAACATGAATGTACACCTGGGGTGTAGTGGATGTATTATTCAAAATTACTTTCCTAGGTCATTGTCTTTGGTATATGTCAAAGCTGGCTGGGCAGAAACATGCAGAGAGTGTATATAGTCTATCCACAAAGGGATTGGCAAGTTTTGCCACTCCACCAGGTTTCAATAGAGCAGGTTAAATGGCAGAAATTGCAAATCTCAGACTATCAAGGAAGAAGATAAAGAGAGGGCAGCATGCATCCTTCAGGGCCAGAGATTTTTGTGTTGGTCAGACTGAACACCTCTCCCCAGCCTGCTGGAGGTCTTGGAGGCATGACATAATTGGCAGGACTAAGAGCTTTGTAATGCTGGCCCAAAGCCATAAAGCTGGAGGCTGTATGGATGCGAGCACACTTTAAAATTTATAACCTGCCCTGTCTGAGAAACTGTGCCGTGTTGCCAAGCTAGGTTTTAACCAGTTAACTTCCATAATAAACTCCACAAATGTGACTGTGGTTCTGTGAGATCTGTGTGCCATTGCAAAGGGTTTCAGACACATCAAGAGAGCAGTAAGAGCTCTGGGTGGTATTAAAACTAGTAGAATAGGCACAGGAGCATGGAAGCCATGTCTGACCTCATGGGAATTGGGTTTGTGTTGTGGATGCTGCTGATGGGGACTGTTCCCCCTTGTGGAGTTAGTGGAGGTCAGATGCAGTTGTCTCCATGTTGTTGTTACTCTTTTACAGCATCCAACCCACTTAAAGAAATTATTAAAATAGACTCATGGGCCCACCTCCAGGGTTTCTGGTTGGGGCTCAAGGTTTTATTTCTCTAATAAGCTCCGGATGACACTGATGACCTGGGGACCAGAGGTCGAGCATGTAAGCTTACATTTCCTTCCTTCTGAGTGCAATCATACAACCTAGTGCCAACGTGATAAAACTATTGCCATGGAGACAATTTTCACCCACGTGCTTCCGAGCTGTGCTCTGTAGTATTATTTTCTTGGCTATAATCCCATAGAAGGAGATCACCTGGTTTTTCTTTCATGGCACTGCTGTTTGGATTCAGAGTTGCAGCATTTAGATCATGACATCACAAGACCTCAACAGCAGGCGAATTCAAACAGCCAACCTTTTCTTTGGTAACTGAGGTCAATAGTGTTGACTTTGTTAATGCTTGTGTCATGCAGGGACATCCTAAAGTGAATATCATTTGGACAATTATACCAAAAATGAAGGGAGAAGATGTTGTATTCAATCTTTCAAGCAAAATATTAAAGAAAAAGGATGTATGTTACATATGTAATCATTATAAAAATATGCACCTGTGTTTCCCAAATTTTCAACATGTAGAATGTATTGCCAAAAGTTGTCTAAATTATCTGGAGAACATTATGCTGAGTGAAATATCCCAGTCACAAAGGGACAAATATTACATGATGCCACTGTTGTAGAATGGGACTGTCCTTGGGGCTGGGGAGAGACTGAGTAAGATGGGTGCAATGATGTGTGCTGCACTGAGGCGGAGGAGGAAGGGAACTGTCTAAAAGAGATATATAACTGGGTGTTTCTGTCATCACAGGAGTCTAGAGCGAGGGCTACATGGTGGAGGGGACCTGGGGGGGGGGTTTGTGGAACAATGAAAGAATCTTTTCTTTTACTTTTCCATAATTTTTGACTCATGTACTTATAACTTGTTAGTCAAATTTGTGTCTTCTAGGTTGCAACACCCCCATGATACATCTTCAAGGATATGAACATGTATGGCCAAGCACAATCAATAAGAGTGGATCTAAATTCCAAAATCAATCTCCATAATAGTCTATGTGTTTCCTACTGCCAAAGGGGCCCTTTAGAGTAGTGAGAGAAGATCTTCACCCTGAAACCCACAGCGTCCCTTTTCAGCAGGAAGTAGCTAAGAGAATACGCCATCCCCTTTTCCTTATGACTCAGGGTGAAGTCTCTCTCAGGGAGGAGTGATAGGGAATGGCAAAGGACACACTGACAAAGAAGATTAATCAGAACTGGCTTTGACAAGCACTGTGGCATTTGGACAAGAACAAACTGGGAGGAGGGTAGAGAGAATGGTGCAGCGGTGAATGAATGGAAACCCAAAATCTCTGTAAATGTTTATGAAAATTAATAAAATATAATTATAGAAAAAAAGTTGTCTAAATTAAAGTTATAACAAAAAAATAGTGAGGAGTAGGGAGCTAAGGGGTAGTATAAGAGACATGTCTTTATTATATTGTGAAATTGATAAATAGCATTTAAAATGGAAAACTGAGAGATGTCATTTGAAATGTTATAATGATAATTATATAATGACCTGAAAACCAAGACTGTTCAAACCCAAGAAAAATGAAGACATAATGTTCACACAAAATCTTGTGTGTGACTATTTGTAGGAACATTATGCATACTAACCAAACAGTGGAAGCAAGGCAGTGCTCATCAACAGATGAATGGCCAGACAAAATGAGGTGTGTCCATACAATGGAATTATATTCAGCTATCAGAAACAAAGTACTGGTACAAACTACATGGATAAACTTTGAAAAATAAAGCTCACTAAAAGAAACTAGCCACAAAAGACCACATATTATAGTATTCCATTTATGGGAAATATTCAGAACACACAATTCCGTAGAAAAAGAAGGTACCTTAATGGTTGCCTAGGCCTGAGGTGGCATTGGGAGGAGTGGGAGGGAATGGAGAAAGACTGTTCATAGGAAATCCTTGCTCTTTAGCACGTCCAAAAGGTCTTTCCCCAGTATAACATGTCTCAATTGTGGACCCAAATAAAATTAAATAAATACTGCGGTCCAGTGGTGATGATTTTTGTTTCTTTGATGTTGAAATGTATAACTCATATTGAAGGCTAAAGGGGTTTTTTTTTATCATCTGCAGGGAGTGCTTGAGGTCTTCTTCACTTTCTACAAGAAAGGTTGTCTTATCTGCATGCATAATGCTGGTTATTGATAAGTCTTCTTCTAATCCTGATACCATATTCTTCCTCATAAAGTGCAGCTTCTTAAATAATTTGCTCAGCATACAGACTGAATAATTATGGATAAAGCATACAATTCTGACACATACCTTTAGTAGACTTGTTGTTATTGTTGATTGCTGTCGCGTTTAGCATGATTCATAGAGACTCTATGAACAACATACCTGAAGCCTTTCTATAACTATTGTCATTCCTCAAAGTTGATAGAGTTTCCAGAGGCATGTGGTTTAGGAAGTGGATGCAGCTCCTGTTTTCATACCCGTATTAAACTGGGAGCTCCACCAACACTGTCCACCTTGGGTAACTGTTACGGCATTTGACATCCCAATGGCACAAGGTTCAGCATCACAGCAATCTCAGCTTACCTCAGTACAGCAAATTGACAGAAGAGTGCTGTACCACTAGAAAAATGTCCCTTCAAAATATAATAGACTTTTAAATATTACATTCCTTTGCAAAGTTAGACAATATAGCATTTTAATTTCTTTTACTGTTTAAATTTTAAAATAAAGATGTCCACATAGAATATTGTTGTTGTTGTTGTTATGTGCCGTCAAGTCGTTTCTGACTCATAGCGACCCTATGCACAACAGCCCTAAACCCTGCTCTATCCTGTGCCAACCGCACCGC
>NW_006400036.1:1483953-1499714 GCF_000299155.1 Elephantulus edwardii
ATCTTCAGTAGAATCTTGCTTGCATGTGAAATCAATGACACTGTTCTGTAGTTTCCACACTCAGTTGGGTCACCTTTCTTTGGAATGGGAACAGAGATAGATATCTTCCAGTCAGTTGGCCAAGTGGTTGTTCTAGCATATTCAACTCATATGATGGGATACTATGCTGTCACTGCAAACAATGAAATGCAGGTTTATGTGAATACACATAGAAACTGTCCTTGGTGCAAAGCTAATTAAAAACAGATTGCATTACTGCACAGATACTATGATATTATTAAAGGAAAAAATTTCATATATAGGTTAGAAAATATTTTAAAATGCATCATTGTGTACACAGTTCCCTCTATGTAGAAGTCAGATGCTTTGGAGTGAAAGGATTCTTTCCATGAATTTAAAGTTGATCTTTGATCATTCAAAACACAATCAGTATAAGCCCATTCTTCTCTCCACAGTGACTATTCATGGATGAGTATATTGTGTTTTCTAGCACAGAAGGATCATTCTTCGTTCTTTCTTTGTTGTTGTTGTTAGATGTTACTGAGATGACTATGACACATTGTGACTCCATGAACAAAAGATCTGAATCGTTTCCTATCCTGTGCAAACCTCATCATCTATGATACATGTAAGCCAGTTGCTGCAGTCATCATCTCAAGCCACCTTACCCTTGTTTGTAGACCCTCAACCTTTCTAAGCTTGATACCCTTTTCCCAACGAATAACTTCTCCTATTACATGCAAACAAAATTCTGCTGAAGTTCATTCAAAAACAGCTGGAACAGTAAGTACATAGATAGGGAACTGACAGAAGTTCAAACAGGATTTAGAAGAGGCCATGGGACGAGGGATACCATTGCTGATGTCAAATGGATCCTGGGTGAAAGTATCAGAAGAATGTCTTGTGCTTTTTTGACGATGCAAAGATATTTGACTGTGCAGATCATAACAAGGTATGGCTGACATTAAGAAGAATGGGAGTAGGGAGCTCTGGTGGCCTAGTGGCAAGACACTGCACTCAATCCCAGAGGTAGGCAGTTCAAATCCACCAGATGCTCTGCTGGAGAAGGAGGGGGCAATCTCCTCCTGTACCAGTCAGATCTGATTTGACGGTACACGTAAAAATAATACAATAAAAATTTAAAAAAAAAAGAAGAATGGGAGTCCCAGAGCACTTAATTGTGCTCATGTGTAAACTATACCTGGACCAGAAGGCTGTGTGTGAACAGAGCAGGGAAACACTGCATGGTTTAAAATTAAAAAGGGAGTGTATCAAATGTGTATTATCTCTCCATACTACTCAGTCTGTATGCTGAGCAAATTATTCAAGAAGCTGGACTCTATGAATAGAAATGTGGCATCAGGATTGGAGGGAGACTCATCAATAACCTGTGATATGCAGATGACACAACCTTACTCGTTGAAAGTGAGGAGGACTTAAAGCACTTGTTGCAGAAGATCAAGAAATGCACCCTTCAATATGGATTGTATCTCAATATCAAGAAAGCAAAGATTCTTATGATGGATGGTGATGAGACTGAAACTGTCAACAACTTCATCTTGCTTGGATCCACAATTAACACCTTTAGTACTAGCAATTAGGAAATAAGGAGACACACTGCACTGGGAAAATCTGTAGTTAGGGACCTCTCCAAATTATTGAGGAATAATGATATCAGTTTGAGAACAAAGGTGCATCTGATTCAGGCCATAGTCTTTCTGATGACTTGATATGCATCTGAGAGCTGGACAGTGAATAAGGATGACAGGAGAAGAATTAATACCTTTGAGCTGTGATGTTGGAGAAGAGCACTGAACATCTCATGGATGTCCAGAAGAACAAACAAAAATGTCTTGGAGAGGGTGCAGCTGGAGTGCTCTTTGGAGGCAAGAATAATGAGTCTTTGTGTCACAGACTTTGGGCAGATTGGTAGGAGGGTCTGTTCCTTGGAGAAAGACATGCTGCTAGGAAGGTAGGAGAGTCGACAAGAGAGGAAGACCCTCGATCAGGTGGATTGGTGCGGTGACTGCTGCAATGGGCTCTTGTGGGTCAGGAAGTGTGAGGATAGCACAGGATAGGACTTGGTTCGGATCTTATGTTCTTAAAGTCATTATGAATTGTACTTGACTCGACCGAACCAAACAACAACAATAACAACACTAAGCTTTACTATCCTTGTCTCCAAGGACCACTCTGGTTCCACCTTTCCCAAGACATATCTATTTTGTTTTCTTGTCAGTCTATAGCATATTCAGTATATTCAATTCTTCTGTCATCCTTATTCATTCAAGGATGGAAAAGCCTCATCTCACACACTTTGGGCATGTTGCTAGGACAGGCTATTACTTGGAAAGGGACATCATTCTTGGAAAGAAGGAGAGTCAGTGAAAGAGAGGAAGATCCTCAACCAGATGGATTGACACGGTGACTTCAGCAATGAGCACAAGTGTGTCATAGATGATTAGGATGACACAGGCTAGGACAGGGTTCATAGGGTTGCTATGAGTCATACTCAAATCAATAGCACCTAACAACAAGCCATTTCTTTCCCTGAAGGCCTAGCCTTAATCTCTCTGGCATGATAGAGAGGTGGGGATGGGCCAATGGCTAAGCTCCAAGACTCTCTGAGGTAGTTTCAAGCAACAGCACTTTTGAAAGCAACCCAGGTGATTCCAAAGTCAGACTGCATGCAGAGGTCAAGACTGCACACCCACTTGCACTGTTGTCATGTCAAATCTGACTGATAGTGACTCTCCATTGGATTTCTGAAGTTGTAAATCTTTACGCGTGAAGACTGTCCACCCTTTTCCTTCTAATGTAGCTAGTGTATTTGAACTGCCTATCTTTTGGCTAGCAGTGCAACACATAACAGGCCACTCCAAAGTTGCATACAACTGCCTCAAGTACTAGAAGACTTCAGGATACATGTCTTATCCAAAACAGTCACACAGGGATGGCCCAGGGGAGGTGCGACTACTTATATTCAGAGAAAAGCACTCTATTAAAGGAGGAAATCTTCAGAAAATCCAGTTCACTTACTCTACAGTAAGACAACTGTCAATGTGTAGACATACTGATGTAAATATATAATGCACATATGATAGAAATATAAATGTAAGTTTCCTCCTTAACAAACCTGCGATGCTCAAATAAGAAATTATATGTAGTATTAAGGTATTAAAAGCTGCACAAACAGCATTATTATTTTTTTTTTTTGGACCGTATGTTCTTTTGGCCTTAGGAATACCAATTACCCTGGTTTAAGAAATATAAAAAAAAAAACACTAAAAAACAAAAACCTGCAAAAACACCAAACAAAGCAAACAAAGCAAACCAACTGTTGTCTGACTCATAATGACCCTCCATTGGGTTTCGAAGACTGTAAACCTTTTCAGGAGGAAACTACCCATCTTTCTTCCCTGGAACAGTTGGTGGACTTGAACTACCAACTCAACCTCTTGATTAGCAGTCAATGTGTAATGTGTAATGTTACCAAGGGTTTCCCTAATATAATATTGGGGTGTTTTTTTTTTTAAAAAAAAAAAACAATATCATGTCTATCTATGTGTTCTCTACCTACCAAATTTGACTTTGATTTCACTGAGGTCTAAGATTGTTTCTGGATGCACACTCATGTTTATTGCTACATTATTCACAACAGCAAAGAGATGGAAGCAACTCAAGTGTCCATGAATAAACAAATGGATAGAAAAACTATGTTACATCCACACAATGGAATACTACGCAACACTGAAAATCAATGAAATAGTAAAACATTATGCAATATGGGGAAGCCTTGAGGACATTATGCTAAATTATTATGACTATGAAATGAAATGAAATTATTATGCTTAGTCCTAATCATAGTCAAAAGGTCAAGCACTGAATAACACCACTGTTATAAAATAGAACAGACATTGAGGGGTTGGAGAGGAAATGAGGAAAGACTGGATAACAAACACTGCATTAGAACAGAGGAGGTGAAGAATTGTCTGAAAGGAATATATGATTTTTAATTACATGTATGATAACAATCTGGAACAAGGAGTGCATTGCAGGCTGGACTGGGGGAGAAGGAGGGAAGGGGTGGGAGAAAATGTGCAACAATGAGCAAATAAAAAAAATGACAAAAAAAGACCATGTCTTGGTGGGTAATACGTAAAATGTCACCTTTGGACACTTGTCACTACTTTTGTTGACTATTTGATCCTCATCTATCATATGGTATCAACAGTTCTTTTTTAATTTTATATTTATTTACATATGAAAGTTACATATATTTCCTTTATAGACATTGTGTTTCATGCATTCATCCAATCACACAATGTTTCACATTATCATTCCCATATATGGTGTTTTATAAAATTAATCATCATTGATTCATGCCCATCATGACCCCCCATTTTCAGGTCTTCACTAAATCTTTCTCAATTCCTTCACTCTCTTGCTCTGCCCATCAACCTCTGCAACCTTGAGACCTCCCCCACCTAAACCTCCTCCAACTTCCCCCCTTTCTTCTTTGGACTTTGGTACACATCTTACTAGTAATCCTAGTTTTACAATAATGGTCTTATATAGTATTTTTCCTTATAAGACTGAGTTAGTTCACTCAGCGTACTGCTGCTCTCCAGCCTCTCCCATGTTATATGGTATTTTTTAAAATCATTGCTCCTGAGTGCTACATAGTATTCCATTCTGTGACAGTACCACAATTTCTGGAGCCATTTGCTTGTTATGGACACTTTGGCTGAGTCATATGGCATTTCTATGTTCAGCTTTTTGAGGAAATGCCAAATTGCCTTCCAGAATTGTTGCTAACATTTTATAATCCCACCATCAGTGTGTGATAGTTCCAATCCTCCCATAACCTCTCCAACATTTATAGTTTGCTGTTCTATTAAACTTTTTCATTGAAGTGAGATAGTATTTCATAGTGGTTTGATTTGCATCTCTCTTATTGCAGTGATTTTGAGCATCTCTTCAAGTGTCCATTGGCCATCTGAATGCCTTCTGTATAAAGTCTTTCCATACCTTTTGCCCATTTTGTAATTGTGCAGGCCTTTTTCTTGTGAAGGACCAGTAGTATTCTGTAAACTTTCATTTTGAGACCCTTGCCTGAGATGGCGTTGCCAAAGTTTCTCCACCCCTCAACCCCCGTCATAGTAGTTCAGTTTAGGAGAGTGGCAGGATACAAGATCAAGATACAAAAATCAGTGGGATTCCTCTACAATAACAAAGGAGACACAGAAAAGGAAACTAAGAAAGCAATACTATTTACAGTGTTGTTGTTAGATGTCATTGAGGTCAATATGATTTATAGTAAGCTTATGAACAACCATTCTGAAACCTGCCCAAACATGTGCCATCTGTATTATCTCTGAGACATTAGAGTCCATTGCTGAAGTCATAGTGTCAATCCATCTCATTGTGGGTCTTTCTCTCTTTTGCTGAACCATAATCTTTCCAAGCATGATGTCCCTTTCCAAAGAAAGCCTTGTTTAGCTAGATGTCCAAAGTATGAAAGATGAAGTTTGGTCATCCTTGCTTTCAATGAACTCTGACCACACTCTTTCCAAGACATATCTGTTTGGATTTTTGGCAGTCCATGGGATATTCAGTATTCTCCTTCAGCACCACAACTCAAAGGCATCAAGTCTTCTTCTGTCATGTTTAGTCATTGTTTAGCTCTCTGATTCATAGATTGAGAAGACCATGGCTTGAATCAGGTGCACCTTAGTCTTCAAACTGACATCATTGCTCTTCCATATTTTGGAGAAGTCCTTGACTGCAGACTTGCCCATTGCAATATGTCTCCTGATTTCCTGACCGCTGGTACCAAGGATAGTTGATTCAAACAAAATGAAATACTTGACAGTTTCAGTCTATCATAATGTTGACTGTTGTGGTGAGGATCTTCTTGAAGTTGAGATGTAATCTATATCAAAGGCTATAATCCTTGATTTTCTGCAGCAAGCATTCCATATTTTGCTCACTTTCAGCAAGCAAAACTGTCATCAGCATAACACAGGTTGTTGATGAGTCTTCCTCCAATCCTGATGTCACACTCCTCCTCATTGAGTCCAGATTCTCAAATTATTTTCTCAGCATACAGACTGAATAGATCAGAGATCTGCAGGCATCGACAGGTGCAGCAGCAGAGCCTTGCATTGGGTCCTGAGCAGTGGAGCAGAGGTCTGTGGGAACTGGGATAATATACCATTAACAATAGCCAACCACAAATTGAGATACCTGGAAGTAAATATCTAACTAGAGACACAAGAGACCTTTATAAAGAAAACTACAAAACACTACTATGAGAAACGATAAGAGACATAAATAAATGAAAAAATGTTTCCTGCTCATGGATAGAAAGTTCAATATAGTGAAAATTACAATCCTACTAAAAGTAATCTACCTATTTAACACAATCCAAATGCAGATACCAAATCCACTTTTCAAAGAGATAGAAAAAGCAATTAGCAAGTTTATTTGGAGAGGAAAGAGACCTCGAATAAGCAAAGGACTTCTAAAAAGCAAGAATGAAGTGAGAGGCATAGCACTCATTGATCTTAAAACCCACTACAAAAACCCAAATAAACAAAACTATACACTCAGCAACAATATCAAAGTTCAACAGGGCATTAAACCAAAAATGTTATGGAGAGATTGGAACCTCTTCTTCACTGCTGGTGGTAATTTAAAATGGTACAACCACTATGGAAGACGATCTGGCACTTTCTCAAAAAGTTGGAAATAGAAATATAATTTAATCCAGAAATTCCACTACTGGAAATATAACCTCAAGAAACCACAGCCACAACACAAATAGATGTATGCACACCCGTATTCATAGCTACATTATTCACAATAGCAGAGAAATGGAAGCAACCCAAGTGCCCATCAATAAACGAATGGATAGAAAAAACTATGGTGCACCCACACAATATAATACTACACAATATTGAAAAACAATGAAATAGTAAAACTTTGCACAATATGAGGAGCCTTGAGGATATTATGTTGAGTGAAATACTTCAGTCACGAAAGGATAAATGCTGCATAATACTACTGTTATAAAATAGGATAGACATGGGGGATTGGGGAGAAAATGGAGAAAGACTGGATAGATAATGAACACTTCATTAGAACAGATGAGGGGAAGAAATGTCTGAAAGGAATATATGATTATGCATTATATGTATGAGAACAATCTGGAACAAGGGGTATATTGCAGGATGGGCTGGGGGAGGCAGAAGGAAGGGGAGGAGAATATGTGCAACAATGAAGAAATAAAGGAGAAAATATCCCCCCAAACAAACCTACTGCACAGCTGCAATAACCAACACAGCACGGTACTGACACAATGACAGAGACAGACCAATGGAACAGAATCAAGAACCTAGAAATTAACCTATCTGGTGTTTGACAAGAAAACAAAACCTATCAAATTGGAAAATAACAGCCTCTTCAACAAATGATGCTGGAAAAACTGGACTCTATCTGCAAAAAACTAAAGCAGGATCCACATCTCATACAATACACAAAAATTAACTCAAGATGGATCAGAGATCTAGGGGTAAAGCTCCAAACCATAAAGATCATCAGACAAAATAGGACCAAACTTAGAAGGCCTAGGCTATAGAGTAAAGAGGCTGACCAAAACATCCAGAATGCATAACCAGAAGAGAATAATATCAGTGAATGGGACCTCCTAAGATTGAATCCCTGTGTGCATCAAAACCTTTTTAATAGGATGAAAAGAAAACCTACTGACTGGGAAAAAAACATCAACAGTTCTTAACTTATAGAGTGGCTGTGAGGTTTAGATGAGAAAATGAAGTTAAAGTGCTCAGTACACACTTGTTGCATGTTTATTGCTGTGTACTGTCAAGAAGGAACCAACCCATAGCTTACCCTCCAGAGGCAGTGAGTTGTGTGGGAGAAGTTTGCCCATCTGTCTCCTACGGAGCAGCTGGTGGATTTGAGCTGCATGGGATGGCAGCACAGCTCCTTACCACTAGGCCACCAAAGATCTTTTGTTAATTGTTATTACTGTTATGTGCCATTGAGTCAACTCCGATGCATAGCAACCCTAGGAACAATGATTCTGAACCTTGCCCTATCCTGAACCAGTCTCACCATCTCTGACACATTTGATCCCATTGCTACAGCTTCTATGCCAATCCATCTCATTCAAGGTCCTTCCTCTCCTACCCTGATCTTCTAACCTTCCAAGCATGATGTTTCTTCTCCAAGAAGTGGTCCCTCCTGGCAACATGCCCAATGTATATGAGATGGAGTTCCAAAATCCTTGCGCCCAAGGAGAACCTGGTTTCACCATCTCCAGGAAAGACCTGTTGTCTTGACAGTCCATGGTATGTTTAATAATCTTCTCCAGCATAACTCAAAGACATTGATTCTTCTGTTATCCTTATTCATTGTCTATCTCTAAGATGTAGAGCAAACAATTGAGAAGACTATGGCTTAGATTAGGTGAATCTTGGTCTCTGGACTGCCATCATTGCTCTTTAGCATTCTGGAGAGATCCTTGAATCCTTGACAACATATTTCTGCAGTGCAATTTGTCTTTTGATATCCTGACTGCCAGTGCCAAGAGTTGATTGTGGATTTGAGAAAGATTGTTAACCATCTCAATATTTTCCCCATCTATCAAGATAGTCTATTGGTCCAATGGTGATAATCTTTGTTTTCATCTTTTATTTATTATACTAATTTATTTATAAAATTCTAATGCATTGTTTTCCAGAACAGATTCTTCCAATTTCCTTCACCCTCACAACCCATCAAATTGTACAACCTCATTAAAAATGATTAATTCCCCCTTCCCCCTGCACATCCTCATCCCTCTTCTTCCACTCTCCCATGCCCGAATTATTTTTTTTTCTTCAATTTTATTATTTGTGTGTGTGTACCATGAAATTGGATCTGACTGGTACAGGAGGAGATTATCCCTCCTTCTCCAGCAAAGCATCTGGTGGATTCAAACTGCACACCTCTGTGATTGCAGTACAGCTTCTTGCCACTAAGCCACCAGAGCTCGCCCCTCCTTGGATTCTTATACTCATTCTACAATAATGGTTTTATATAATATTTGTCCTTGTGGGACTTAATTAGTTCACTCTGCATAATGCTCTGTAGTCCCACCCAAGTTAGGTAATAATTTACAAAATCATTGCTCATGCATGCTGCGTAGTATTCCATTGTGTGAATGTACCATAATTTCCCAATCCATTCCATATTGAAGGCTGCAGACCTTGACCTTCTGCAGCAAATGCTTTAAGTCCTCTTCAGTTTCAGTGAGAAAAGTTGTGTCATCTGCATAATGCTAGTTGCTGATGAGTCTTCCTCCAATCCTGATGCCACACTTTTCTTTTAAAGTCCAGCCTTCCAAATGATCTGCTCAGCATATAGATTGAAAAAGGTATGGAGAAAGGACACATCCCTTACAGACTTCTATTTTTTTAAATTTTGAACCATATGTTATTTTCTTGCTCTGTTCAGACAACAGCTTCTTGGTATAGTATAGTATAGTACAGTATAGTACAGTATAGTATAGTATAGTATAGTATAGTATAGTATAGTATAGTATAGTATAGTATAGTATAGTATAGTATAAGCACAATCAAGTGTTCTGGGATTCCTATTCTTCCCAACAACAGCCACAATTTGTTGTACATAGTAAGTATTCAGTAAAAAAAAAAAAAGAGTTATTCTTTCTGAAGATGGTGGGTGACAACAATGATAATTATGATGTCTTGAATCTGAGTGCACCTCTGAATTACCCGGGAAGCTCTTTAACGCTCTAAAAGCCCTGCTCACATCTCAGATAAGTTCAAGCAGACTCGTGGAAGATGGGAAGCTGGCATAAATAGTTTTCTACAACTCTCTAGTTTATTTTAATGGGTAGTAATGTTTGAGAACCACTGTTCCTTGGCATTTTCTCTAACATTTTATTTTTGTGTATTTTGTTTTGTGTTTTCTTTTGTTTTTGCACAACACATACTAAAAAACAAACTTACCAATAAAGAGGTAAGATGGGAAACAGTACTCGACACTCACCTGTGAAAATAGCCCTGGAGGGAAAGGAGCAGATATCCTTAATTCATTACCTTCCATCATCTGGACCTCCCAGTGACACCAAGTACAAGTCATTTGGCGAGAAAGCCAGAGCCTCAATTTTGCCCTTATGAAGTGACAGCCGTGCAATCAGCTCCCTTTTCTTGTAATCCCACAAAATTATGTCTGCCTGGGGGAGGAATACACTGTCAGAGCCACAGTCAGGGTGGTAGAGGAAGGTTTAAAGGGTCTGAGGTGACAGCTACCAAGCTCGGTGCAAATGAATCAGTAGCAGTCACTTCTCAGGAAATTGGATCATGTTTCATCCGTGGTAGGAAGAGAACAAAAGTATTTTTAAGCAGTAACTTTTGCTCCTGAGCATTATCAAACACAGGCTAAAAACATCTGGCATTGAAATGTCAGATTCCTTCACTCCCAGCTTGGCAGAATGAAATTATTAAGGAGAAAACTCAAGGATATGTAGAAGGAAGCAGAAATAGCATGGCCACAGGGAGCTAACAAGCTGAAGCGGGAAGTTTTTCCTATTAAACTAAATTAATTGCCATTAATTTGCCACTAACTCATCATTGACCTTCCAGCTTGTTTTCAGAGATTTCCCATCTTTCTCTCATGGAGCTGCCTTGGGGTGAGCAGTGCAACTCCCTACTCACTAGGCCATGGGACTCCCTTTTTTCCTCTATGGAGGCACCTCAGAATGAGCTCACAATGGGTTCTTTCCAATGCACCTTAAAGCCCATGAAGGTGACTTGTCCAGAGGCAATGTAGATTCCACTCTTGGAGATGGCCACACAGGAGACATTGTTCCCATGGCCATGGAGGAAATTCTGTTTCTTTGTGTTGAGTGACTGAATGAGGACTGTGCAGCCCAAAGGGTAAATGAGGTGCTCCTGGTCAGGATGACACTTCAGACCACTGGGCACGTGTCCTAAGAGAGAGAGAGAGAAGATTGAAACATAGCAACAGTCAGATGCAGGATCCATGGATTATTCCAGTTCTGTCTTGAAAATCAAAGGGAAAAGTATTAAAAAGCCTAAAATGAACCCTGGTGGTGGGGTGGGTTAAGAGCTGGACTGAAGAGAGTGCCAGGCCCCCGTGCTAAGCGTATATGTCAACTCTTGAGACCTTGATCTCCTGCCCTTCCTCATGGCCTTAAGGGCACTTACATGCCCTTTGGGCTCCCTCAGCCTAGCACCCCTGGTCCCCGCCACCTCCACTTCGAGCCTTCTCCCCGCAGTCCAGGTGATAAGCAATGCCAATGCCCTCCTCCAGCCACCTACTGCTTCAACATTGCTCCCTTACCACCCATTCCTCACCTTCACGACCCTTAATGCCAAATTTGTGTCCTGGAAGAGTCGTACCAAGTACACCGTTAAACCAGTGAAAATGAGGAAATCTGGGGGCCGAAACCACACAGGCCGCATCCAAGTGCATGACATCGGCGGGGGCCATAAGCAGTGTTACCGAATGATTGACTTTCTGCGATTCTGGCCCGTGCAGGAAACCAAGCCAGGACCTTTTGAGGAGAAGAAGGTCGTTGTTGTCCGCTATGATCCCTGTAGGTCAGCAGACATAGCTTTGGTTGCTGGAGGCAGCCAGAAACGCTGAATCATTGCCACAGAAAACACGAAAGCTGGAGATGTCAGCCTCAACTCTGACCACATAGGCCGGATAGCAGTTGCTGCGCGGGAAGGAGATGCACATCCTCTTGGAGCCCTGCCAGTGGGTACCCTCATCAACAATGTGAAGAGTGAGCCAGACCGTGGGGCCCAGTATATCAGAGCTGCAGGGACGTGTGGTGTGCTGCTTCGGAAAGTAAATGGGACAGCCATCATCCAGTTGCCTTCTAAGAGGCAGATGCAGGTGCTGCAAACATGCACAGCAACAGTGGGCCGAGTATCCAACATTGACCATAACAAACGAGTCAATGGCAAGGCTGGGCGGAACCGCTGGCTGGGCAAGAGGCCTTCCATTGGACTGTGGCACTGCAAGGGGGGGCCTGCCGGCCGAAAGATTTGGCCCCTGCCCCCCGTGAAGAGCTGTGTTAACCTGCCCTTAGTTGCTGCACAAAGCTGACTTATCTTGGACTCTAATAAAATAACACCTTTTATTTAAAAAAAAAAAAAAGAGCTGGACTGAAAGGCCAGCGGTTCAAATCCACCAGCTCTTCCTAGGGAGATGTGCAGTCAGCTTCAGTAAAGATTACAGCCTTGGCAACATGGTGGGGCAGTGCTGCTCTGTCATACAGTTAGAATCTCAACAGGCTCAATGGCAGTGGGTTTGGTTTGGGGTTTGGTTTGGTGCAACTTTAAAAGAAACTGAGGGTATCAGTTAATTCTGTTCTGTTGACAAGGAGGATGGTGTAGTAAGCTGTTGTTAGGTACCTGTCAAGTCAGGTCCCCTACTCATCGGGATTTCAGACACAGAATGCTGCCTGGTCTTATCATCCCGTGACTGGCTGTGGATTGCTTGTGATGTCTAAGGTTTTCCTTGCTGATTTTGAAAGCAGATCACCAGTCCTTTCTTCCTCATCTTTGCAGTCTGATAACACCAATGAAAGCTGTTAAGCATCATAGCGATGTGAAAGCCTGCACTGACAGATGGATCAAGTCCACTGCGCAGATATCAAACTCAGGTCTTCTACACAGAACCTGAGAATTCTACCCCTGAATTACCAATGATGCCATGTGTACTGGTCCAATTCAATGTTCTGCAAATTTTAAATGCTGCATACACTTCTTAGTTATTGTTGTTGTTGTGTACCATCAAGTTGGAACCAACCCATAGCTGACCTCCAGCAGATTTTCAGAGGCAGTAAATGCACAGGAGGAGATTGCCCATCCTGGTCCCAAAGGAGCAGCTGGTGGATTCAAATTGTGTGCAGTGCACCTTCTTGTCACTAGGCCACAAGAGCTTCCTGTTACTGTTATCATTAGGTGCCATCAAGTCAGTTCTGACCTGTAGCAACCTGATGCACAGCAGAACCAAACACTGGTGGGCTGTACACGATCCTTATAATCATTTCCTGTTTGAGTCCATTGTATGAGCTACCATGTCAATCTAACTTGTTGAGGGTCTTTCTCTTTTTCACTGACTCTTTCTCCAGGCACTGGTCTCTCTTCATTCTCCATGAGAAGAATTCTCTACATGGTCATGGTAGTAACACCTCTTGTATGGTCATCCCCAAGAGCAGACTTGGATAGTCGTGATGGATAATCATTATGACTTGGATATATATATATATATACTTGTGGATATATATATATCTCCACAGTATGAGAGATGGAGTCTCACCATCCTCATTTCTAAGGACCATTCTAGCTGTACATTTTCTTTTCTTTCTTCAAATATTTTTAAAATTTTAATTGTGATTTTAACAAAAGTTTATAGAAAAGTTATATTTTCATTCATTCATTGTTGCACATTCCTTCACCACCACCATGCCCTGCTGCACATTTTCTAAGTCAGGTTTGTCTCATTTTTCTGGCAATCCAATATTCTTCACCAGTACTGTAGTTCAATTCTTTCTCAGTCTTCCTTATTTATTGTTAAGCTTTCACCTGCTTATGAAGGAATTGAAAATATCATGGCTTGGGTCAAGGACACTTTAGTCCTCAAAGGTTCTCTTCACACTTTAAAAAGGTTGCAGCAAATTTGTCTAATGCAATACACTGCTTGATTTCCTGACTTCCATCGGCATTGGTTGTGGATCCAAATAAAACTAAATCCAAATAAAACAATCTTTTTCTTTGCACATCATGTAATTTCTTATTTATTCAGTTGTGTGGGTTATTTTTATCATGAAGTGTAACCCATATAAAAAAGGCTGTCATCTTTGATCTTAGTGTTTTGAATATCTTTACTTTTAGTAGGTAAGGTTGTGTCATCTACATACCTGCATAAAGTTATGGATAACATGAAGAAGACGGATTCTGGAACTCTCATCTGTGCACATGCTGAACCTTTATATAGACTAAGAGGCAGCTGTTCAGACAGAACAAGAGAACACTGAGTGGTTTTGAATAAAAAAAGGCTTATACTCCACCATATGTATTTAATCTGTATGCTTGATGAATCTGAAATGATTGAAATGATCTGAAAAAAGTGGACTAAATGAAGAAGAATGTGGCACCAGGATTGGAAGAGGACAAATTACTAATATACAAAATTCCTAGAAGGTCCTTTCAAAAGCCAAAATCTGATATCAGATCAGGAATGGAGCCTGAGATTCTGTATTTCTAACAAGCTTCTAGGTGATAGGATGCTGGTTTTTACAGACCAGGCTTATAGCAGCAAAGAACTAGCTAATTCTTATAACCTTAAAAAGTGACAATACCTGTGACATTCTCAGCATCTTTTCTAGGTAAGGGTAGGTAGGCATGGGTAGAATGGGAATCCATCACTTCAGGAAAGAGTTTGGTTTCAGCTCTAAGTAACCATCAGCCACTCTGAAGTGTCAAACCTCCCACAGTGAGACTCTACTTCTCAGGTAGCTCTTTGTTCTTCAGGTAGCTGCTCAGACCACGTGAACACAAATCAAACTTGTTGTTATGTGCCATCAAGTCACTTGCAACTCATAGCGACCCTATGTACAATAGCTCTGAACCCTGCTCTATCTTGAACCAACCTCATTGTCTCTGACACACCTACCTCCATTACTACAGCCACCGAGTCAATCCATCTCATCCAGGATCTTTCTCTCCTGTGCTGTCTTTCCACACTTTGAAGTATGATGTCCCTCTCCAAGGACTAGCCCCTCCTTGCAACATGCCCAAAATATGTCAGAGAGAGCTTCAAAATCCTTGCTACAAAGAGCAGCCTGGTTTCACCCTTTCTAGGACAGACCTGCTTTTTCTGCCAATGGTATATTCAATACTCTTCTGCAGCACCATAACTCAAAGGCATCAAGTCTTCTTCTATCACCCAGCAGCTGATGCGTAGCAAGTAATTGCAAAAACCATGGTCTGGATCAGGAGCACCTGAGTCTCCAGACTGACACCAATGCTCTTCAGTTCTCTAGAGAGGTCCCTGATAGTAGATTTTCCCCAATGCAATTCATCTTTTGATTTCCTGGTTGCTAGTGCCAAGAGTGTTGAGTGTGGAACCAAGCAAGCTGAAGCTGTTAATCTCAATCTCTTTGTCTGATGTTGCCAATAAGTAATGACTATAACCATGAAGCTTCGGTAGCTCCTTCGTTAGTATTCATTTGTGGTCAGAATATTCTATGTTAATTTGCATATTTCTCTTACAACATAAACTTTGAAGTCAGATTGCCTAGTTAAAAAGTCATATTTCTAACTTTATTGGGATGATACTAAATATAAGGTGATTTAAAGAGAAATTATTTTTATAAGGATATAGTTATAGCACTTTCCCTAAACAGTGTATGATGTTTGGATTAAATTTCCTTTTATATCATCCACTAGCAGTTTTTATTTTTCTTCATAAAGACCTTTTACATTTCTTATTAAGTTTATTGCTGGATATTTTTAAACTTTTTGTTCTGTTTCCTTCCCCATCAAAAGAGTCATAAAGATTGCATTCTGATTTTAAAATAGATTCTTTCTAATCCAACGATACATAAAAAAAATAATCCACCATGACCAAGTGGGATTCATAACAGGTATGCAAGGATGGTTCAACATAAGGAAAACAATCAATGTAAT
>NW_006400036.1:1510474-1521918 GCF_000299155.1 Elephantulus edwardii
AGATGGATTGATTCGGTGACTGGGGTAATCGGGATGGGTGTGTCAGAGGCAGTGCGGTTGGCGCAGGATAGAGCAGGGTTCAGGACTGTTGTGCACAGGGTCGCTATGAGTCGCAATCGACTCGACGGCACATAACAACGACAACAATATATGCCCCACAATTTCTCAAGTCTTTAGTTGTAGCTGGACATTTGGGCTGTTTCCATGTTTTTAGATTGTTGAATAACATTCCTATGAACACTGGTGTATAGATCTCCATTTGTGTCTCAGTTCCAATTTCTTTGGGGTATATTCCTACAAATGAAATAGATCGGTCACATGGAGTTTCTATGTTCAATTTTTTTTTTTAGGAAACCCCAAATTGTCTTCCAGAGTGGGTGTACCATTTTACAATCCCCCCATCCGTGTATGAGCATTCCCACCTCTCCACATCCTCTCCAACATTAATTGCTTTCTGTCTTGCTAAATTTTGCCACTGTTATTGGGAAAGATGGTATCTCATTGAGGTTTTGATTTTGGGCATTTCTTCAGATGTCTGTTGGCCATCCAAATGTCTTCCTCTGTGAAAAGTCTTTGCATGTCTTTTGCCCAATTTGTAAATTGGGTTATCAGTCTTTTTCTTCTGGAGGCCCAGGAGTATACTGTAAACTTTTTTAATGAGACTCTTGTCTGAGACGGTATTGCCAAATGTTTGTTCCCAGTCAGTAGGCTTTCTTTTCACTCTGTTCAAAAAAAAGTTTTTGATAAGCACAGAGATTTACTCTTTAGGTCCCATTATCAATTTATCCTTTCCAGATTGTGCACTTCTGGCTGTGTTTGGCAATCTCTTTATACCATAGACTAGGCCTTCTAAGCTTGATCCTCGCTTGTCTCTTATGAACTTTATGGTTTTAGGCTTTACTCCCATGTCTCTGATCCAACTTGAGTTGATTTCTGTGTATGGTGTGAGATAAGGATTCTGTTTCAGCTTTGTGAAGTAGCAGTCCAGTTTTGCCAGCACCGTTTGTTGAAGAGGTTTTCATTTCCCAATTATAGGTTTTATTTCCATCAGTTGACCATAGAGAGGTCCATTTCTGGGTTCTTGATTCTGTTCCATTGGTCTGTGTGCCTGTAATTGTACCAGTACGATGCTGTTTTGGTTACTACCTCTGTGAAGTAGGTGTTTGAGGATTTTTGTTTGTTTTGTTTTCATTTTTTATACTAATTTGTTTATAAAATTTGAATACATTGTTTTTCACACCAGGTCCTTCCCATTTCCTTCACCCCCCCCCACCCATCATATTGTATGACCCCATGATTAATCCTGCCCTGCTGCATATACCCACTCCTCTGCTTCCATCCCTTGAGTCCTCATACTTACTCTACAATAATGGTTTTAAACAGTATTTGTCCTTATGAGACTGAGTTAGTTCACTCAGTACCTCCCAAGTTAGGTAATAATTTACAAAATCATTGTTCCTGTGTGCTGCATAGTGTTCTATTATGTGAATATACCAGATTTCTCAATCTATTTGATTGTGGTTGAACATATGGGCTGTTTCCATGTTCTTGTGCTGGTGAATAATGCTGCTATGAACATTGGTATACAAGTCTCCATTTTTGACTCAGTTCTCATTTTCTTGGGTATATTCCAAGCAAAGGAATAACTAAGTCATATAAAATTTCTACATTCAGCTTTTTGAGGAAGTGCCAAACTTCCTGCTAGACTCAAAAAAACAACTGTTAAGAGTTAGCAGGCCAATTTAGTAGAGGGGCATGATATAATATCAATATCCAAAAATCAGTGGGATTCCTCTATGGTCACAAAGAGAACTTAGAGAAGAAAATCAAGAAAACAATGCCATTTACAAAGTTGTTGATTGCTGTTGAGTCGAGCACGACTCATAGCAACCCTATGAACTTGAAGCTTTTCTATACCTATTGTCATTTCTCAAAGTTCATAGAGTTTCCAGAAGTATGTTGTTTAGGAAGTGGATGCCACTCCTGCTTCCAATAGTCAACCACAAATTGAGATACTTGGGAGTGAATCTAATTAGAGATTTAAAAAAAGACCTAGACAAAGAAAACCACAGAACATTGCTTTTGTTTTTAATGTCCATTTTCTACTGAGGAATAGCTGGTGGATTTGAACCATGTGACTTTGGCTTGACAGCAGAACTCCTTATTCACTAGGCCACCAACACCCTGTGGTGTTACTGTTGTTTTTAAGTGCTGTAGAGTAGTAGACAACCCATAGCTACCCTATGAACGAGATTCTTGAACAAAAAACTTTCATCTTTTCTCCAAGTTCCTAGAGTTTCCGGAGGCAAGCTTTGTGGTGTTAAGTGCTGTCAAATCAAGTAAAACTCATAGCAGTCCTATGAACAACAAATCTGAAGCGTGGTCTCGCCTCCTCATGATTTCTGATATGCTCAAATTCATTACTGGAGTCGTTGTGTCGCTCCATCTTGATGAGATCTCCCTCTCTTCCTCTGAACTTCACCTTTACCAGTAGATTCAGAAATGAAGGATCACACAGAGTTAGACTTGAGATGATGGCAGTGGGCTTGATTTTTATGGTGGTGGTGGAGTTTTTAAAATTTTGTTTATTGGGGAGGGGGTTATTCCTTGGGCTTATGAAACTGTGGAGCGGGTGGAGATGGAAGCTGCTGGGGATTAGATAAACTGTATAAGCTACCAGAGAGAATGAATCAAAGATGGTTCCAGTCAAATTCTTTGGATTCTCTTTCTGCATTAGATTCTGTGTAGTAGGTTTTGAGGTCAAGGAGTCATATGCTTCCCACTTCATTTTTTATTTTCAGAAGTGCTTTCCTTATTTGGGGTCTCTTTCCTCTCCAAATAAACCTGACAATTTCCCTTTTGATCTCCTTGAAAAATTAATTTGGTATCTGTATTGGGATTACATTGAACATGCAGGTTGCTTTTGGTAGGATTGTCATTTTCACAATATTGTGTCTACCTATGCATGAACAGAGCACATTTGCCATTTAGGTCTTTTATTGTGTCTCACAGAAATGTTCTGTAGTTTTCTTTGTGCAGGTGGGTTTTTTTTAAATTTTCAAAGTGTTTTATTTAAATTTTATTTATTTCCTTAGATTATATTTGAGCCTTGAAAAAAAATCATTCTTTAATTTTAAAGAATTTTATTTTCACTGAAATACTTAAGTGACTGCCAAGATAATAAATTGTTTCAGTTTCTGGACATGCTAGCTGGATCTATCTTAGAAAGTTGTTATTCACATGGCAAATTTTAGTTGATTGACTTTGCCTTTTACATTTGTACCTGTTTTGTTTACTTTGAACCACGTGTGACAAGAAAATGAGTTAAGCCTCCCCACTACCCTATATGAATTTTTAATAGACATTGGTCACTGCACTATACAGAAAATTAGAGGCACAATTCTATTGATAAGAATTGTACAAAATGTGTTTCCATGTTTTGGGCAAGGTAGAGGACATCATTTTATTAAACTCCAAGTTAAGAGTCACATACTAATTACTTATTACATAAATTTTTATCAATTCTTTTTTAAAAGAATTTTTAATTGATATTTTAATGAAATTTATACAGAATTTGGGTTTCCATTCATTCATTGTTGCACATTTTCCTCCTTGCCCCTGCCCCAAAGTTAGCTTTTTCTTTTTTAAAAAAAAACCAGTTCTTTCCTTGTTATACAGTTTTCCAAGCACCCTCCCCCCTCCTGCCACTTTACTATGCAGCTCTTATTCTGGACTCTTGCCATGTCAATAGTACCTAATCATATATTCCTTTTATACAGTTCTCTTCCTCCTCTGTTTCAATTCTGTGCATATTATTTGTCCCCTCTTTTCTCGGTTTTCCCCCCAACCTCCATGTCAGTATTTGTCCTTTTGTGACTGAGATATTTCACTCAGCATAATGTCCTCCAAGGTCACGTGTTTTATATAATAATTCATGAGTTCTTTGTTTTTCAGTGCTGCATAGTATTCCATTGTGTGAATATGCCAGTTTCTCTATTGATTCATTTGTTGATGGGCACCAGGGTTGTTTCCAACTCTTTGCTATTGTGAAAAAAGCAGCAGTAAACATGGGTATATGTGCTTGGGTGGCAGTTCTGGTTTCTTTAGGGTTTATTCCCAGTAGTGGAATTGCTGGGTCAAATGGTATACCTATTTGCAACTTTTTGAGAAAGCACCATCCATACGACCTTCCATAGTGGTTGCACCATTTTATACTCCCACCAACAGCAAATAAGGGTTCCAGTTTCTCCAGCATTTGTTGTTTGCTGCTCTGTTGAATTTTGCTATTCTTACTCAGGTGAGATGATATTCCATAGTTGTTTTGATTTACACCTCCCTTAGAGCTGGGGATTTTGAACATGCCTTCATGTGTTTGTTAACCACCTGAATGTCTTCCTTGGTGAAGTGTCTGTTCATATCCTGTGCCCATTTTGCAATTGGGTTTACCTTTATCTTGTGGCACTTGAGTATTCTATACATTCTAGATATAAGTCCCTTATAAGACCAAATACTTTTTCCCAGTCTGTGGCATCCCATTTTACCCTGTTGGAGAAGTTTTTATATGTGCTTAAGAATGAAATGTTCAGAAATGAACAAAGGTCTCATTAAGTTGAGTCCTGTACACCAAGCATTCAATTACTCGTTTTGTGAAAACCATGACAAAGCCATTCAGGTCTTATGTTGTTTCTAATAAGCTGGAGATAGTCATACATGCTTTATTAGCAAAATCCCAAATGAAGGCCAAAAGAAACAAGGTGAAGAGTCCTCTGAATAATATTTACTTAAACTCTTTGATCAGATCGAAAGATTGTTATTAAATTTAAATTCTTTTTACAAAAATTATGCTATTTATTTTTTTCTTCTGTTATCATCTGAATTATTTCTACCTGCTTTGCTAGCTTTTAGGAATCTGACTTAATCTAAATATTGAGGATCATATAGATAGAAAGTGATACTACCAAGTCAAAAGTGAGTGGTTTTAATCTGGGGCCCTCAGGCCTGGTTTAAATTGGTTTTGGTCAAACATTCTTCTAAGTGGTATAGCACTGGTCTGTCCAAATGCTGTACAGAGGCAACTCGAGGTTGCTGTGATGCTCAACACTGTGACACTGATGTGTCAAATGCAATAATGGTTACCCATGGTGGAGAGTGTTTGGTGGAGCTCCCCAATTAAAACAAGCTTGAAAGCAGGAGTGGCATCCACTTCTGAAATAGCTTGCCTCCGGAAACTCTATGAACGTGGAGAAAAGATGAAAGTTATACAAGTGTCCAGATCTTTATTTCATAGGGTCGCTATGAGTTGTCTATGACTCGATGGCACCTAACAACAAAAACAACAACAGGATTTGATTCTTAGAATGTCCCATTTATCTATTTTTGTAACAGGTCTTTTGTGTTGTTAGTTAGGTTCATTCCCAAGTATCTAAGTTTATGGTTGGCTCTTGTAAATGGTTTTGCTTTCTTGGTTTCCTTCTCTGAGTTCTCTTTGAGTAGAGGAACCCCATTGATTTTTGGATACTGATCTTGTATCTTGCCACTTTACTAATTTGGTCTACTAACTCTAACAGGATTTTTGTTGAATGTTTGGGGTTTTCTGTGTACACTTTCAAATCATCTGCACGAACAGACAGTTGAACCATCTTTTTGTCAATCTGGATGCCTTTTATTTTCTTCTCTGTCATGTTGCCCTAGCAAGTATTTCCAATACAATATTGAATAGAATCCTGAATGAAAGCTGCATAGTGGTGTGGAGTGTGTGTGTGTGTGTGTGTGTGTGTGTACTATTAACAATGAAAGAATTTTTCTTTTTTCCTTTTCAAAGAGAAAAGCGAACTGAGGGGATGGGGTGGGCAGGGAGCAAAGTGAGCAACAATGAATGAATGGAAATCCAAAATAAAAAATAAATAAAATTAAGAAAAAAGAAAATCAATATATTCAGATAAAGCCTCCTCCTAAATTAAAATGTAGCATTTTGATATAATTTTTTAATATTTACACACATTGTTGTTTTTAAGTGTCGTCGAGTCGCAGGCGACTCATAGTGACCCTATGAAGGAGAGTCCTCAATGCTTGGGTGTCTCTCATCCTCTCTCCAGGTTCACAGGGTTTCTGGAGGCAAGCTATTATGGAAGTGGATGCCACTCCTCCTCCCAAGCTTGTTTTAATCAGGGAGCTCCACCCCACTTTCTGTCCGCATTGGGTAACCAGCCATTAATGCATTTGACACACATCAGTTTCACAGTGTTCAGCCTCACAGCAACCACAAGTGACCGCTGTACGCTGTAGGGCTATACGACCTAGAGGAATGTCTGAACAAAAACAATGATAGACAGGCCCGAGGGCTGCAGATTAAAAGTCACCAACCTTCAGCTTGGTAGCATCGCCTTCTGTCCACTGGGCCAGCTGATCTCTTTCTCTATGTTGATGTTATTGTTGTTGTTGTTGTTAAGTGCCGTATGTTTTGCAAAATTATTTTAAAGTATATATTTGTCGTGTTATGTCTCTCTGTATATTTTGTCCAACAAATGAACTATAATATTTTTCAAACCAGTTTCTTTCCAGTAGATATTTGGATGTTTTCTTTAGTACATAGACCATTGTGCACAAAATTCCAATCACCTCATTGTACATATGTACATCGCACATACTTTTTGAGTTCTTTGTTTAGAAACACAAGTTTCTTAACACAAAGGTTATCTTCATTAAAAATTGTGATACTACAAATTTGTCCTTCAAAAAATGTAAAATTTATATATGTGGATATAGTTATTAAGAATAATTTCTTATTCCTGTTTTTTATTTTTTATTTAAACCTATCTTAAAATTAATATTTCAGTAATTCATAAACTACAGCATAACATTATAATAAATTCTAGTGTCACAATAGAGAGCTCTGGTGGTCCAGTGGTGAGGATTTGTGTTGCCCACCCAAAGGACTGTAGTTCAAATATAAAAACCATTCCTTGGGGGAAAGACAGACAATTTTCTCCCAGTGTGATTTACAGCCTTTTAAAACAGGCTGGAAGGTCAGCTATGAGTCGGTTCCCACTCAAAGGCATGTAACAAAAACCGTGTCACAATGACAAAAAAAAACTCCAACAAACACACACACACCACACACACACACACACACACACACACACACACACACACATATACACGCACACACAGCCTTGCTTTTGCTTATTTATTTTTATGAGGAATCTAAATTCAGTCACCTGGGATTTAAGACCTTCAAGTCTAACTGCAGTCATAAATAGTACAGTTGCCGTCCATTACTAACTTACTTGTCCACTGGCTCCATACAAGAAAACACATAGAGCACAATTCC
This sequence comes from Elephantulus edwardii, assembly GCF_000299155.1. Lineage (NCBI taxonomy): Eukaryota > Metazoa > Chordata > Mammalia > Macroscelidea > Macroscelididae > Elephantulus > Elephantulus edwardii. The sequence goes on from NW_006400036.1 coordinate 1,517,805, forward strand.
ACACAAGGGCTGCCTTAAGTCAGACAACTGGTTTTATTTAAACACACCAAACCACTCAAATCTATTGCTATCCTCTTTCGCCCAATGGCTGGTGGGTTTGTTTGGTTAGCGGCTCCACCTCTCCTATTCTACCTACTAGGGCATTTCATGGTTCCTTTCATTGAAGACAAAACCACAAAAATCTCCTCAGTTTCCCCCTGCCCTATCCTGAGCCAATCTCACTGTCTCCAACACATCTAACCCCATTATCCCAGTTACTGTGTCAATCCATCTCATCCATCAATATCCTTTTACACTGTTCCTCCATTCTTCCAAGCATGATGTCCTTCTTCAAGGTCCCCCCTGGCAACATGCCCAAAGTATATGAGATGAAGCCTCAAAATTCTTACTTCTGCAGAATAACTTGGTTTCACCTTCTGAAGGACAAACCTCTTTGTTCTCTTGGTGGTCCATGGAATGTTCAACACTCTTCTCCAGCACCATAACTCAGCAGGATAGACCCTTCTCCTGTCATCATTAATCATTGTCCAGATCTCTGACGCATAGCAAGTAACTGTGAAGACCATAGTTCTAACTTACGTTGAAGTAGACTAATTGTCCTGGTTTTAGAATTTTATATGAAAGGAGTTATATAATTGGCAGAAGGGCTCTGGTGGCCTAATAATATGTAAGGATTTGCCCTGCCAACTCAAAGGCTGTCAGTTTGAATCCACCAGCTGCTCTGTGGGAGTAAGATGAGCAATCTTGTCTCATGTGATGTTCAACCTTGAATCTGCTAGAGGGTCAGCAATGAGTCGGTTAGGGCTTGGTGGCAATGAGTGGGACAGTATGTATTCTTTTCTGTCTGGCTTGTTCATGAAATATTATGTGAATATTATTCATCCATATTGCTGAAAAGAAAGTTGATTCTTTTTGACCACTGTCTCACTCTATCAAATGAATAGACCAGTATATTTATCCTGCCCATATTTGATGGGCATTTTTTGTATTTATAATTTTGAGTTATTAGAAATAACACCACTATAAATATTCTTGTATATTTTTTAAGGTGACCCAACAGAGTGTGGAAACTATAGAACAATCTCATTGATTTCACATGCAAGCAAGACTCTACTGAGGATTATCCAAAAACGACTGGAACAGCACATCAGCAGAGAACTGCCAGAAGTCCAGGCTGGATTTAGAAGGGTTTGTGGTACTAGGGATATTGTAGCTGATGTTAGATGGAACTTAGCTGAAACAGACAATACCAGAGGAATGTCTATCTGTGTTTCATTGACTATGCAAAGGCATTTGACTGTGTGGATCATAACAAACTGTGGCTGACTCTGAGAAGAATGGGAATCCCAGAACACTTGATAGTTCTAATGCGAAACCTATACTTGGGCCAGGAGGCAGTCATCAGAACAGAGCAAGGGAACACTGTATGGTTCAAAATTGGGAAGGGCGTATGCCAGGGATGCATCCTATCTCCATACCTTTTCAACCTGTATACAGAACAGATCATTCGGGAGGCTGGGCTCTACGAGGAGAAATGTGGGGTCAAAATTGGTGGACAATTTATCAACAATCTACGTTATGCAGATGACACAACCCTGCTTGCTGAAACTGAGGAGGACCTGAAGCACCTGCTGCAGAGTGTCAAAGACTGCAGCCTCCAATATGGCTTGAGGCTCAATGTCAAGAAGACAAAGATTCTCACCACTGGCCCAATTGGAAGCATCAGAATGGATGGTGAAGAGATTGAGATTGTACACAGCTTTAGTTTGCTCGGCTCCACAGTCAACACTCTTGGCACCAGCAGCCAGGAAATTAAAAGGCACATTGCCATGGGAAAGTCTGCTGTTCGGGACCTCTCCAAAGTGCTGAAGAGCAATGGTGTCTCTCTGGAGACTAAGGTGCCTCTGATACAGGCCATGGTCTTCGCAATCACTTGTTATGCATCAGAGAGTTGGACAATGACCAAGGAGGACAGAAGGAGAATTGATGCCTTTGAGCTGTGGTGCTGGAGAAGAGTCTTGAGAGTACTATGGACTGCTAGGAAAACAAATAGATTCATCCTGGAAAAGGTTAAACCGGGTGGCTCTTTGGAGGCAAGGATTCTGAGGCTCTGTCTAACATCCTTTGGACATGTTGTAAGGAGGGACCAGTCCTTGGAGAACGACATCATGCTTGGGAGGGTGGAGGGACAGCGCAGGAGGGGAAGGCCCTCTATGAGGTGGATTGATTCGGTGACTGGGTTATCGGGATGGGAGTGTCAGGGACAGTGCGATTGGCACAAGACAGAGCAGAATTTAGGGCTATTGTGCATAGGGTCGCTATGAGTCGCAAGCGACTCAACGGCACATAACAACAACATGATAGAGCAAAAGTCTTACATGAACTGCGCTGACTTTAGTAGCATAACATGTACTTAGAAATTTATCCCATGAAAAAAACTCTGAAAGCAAAAGACATAGCTGTACAACAGGCAACATCATGAAGATGGAGAAAAGAATAAAATTGTTGACATTTCCATTTTACTTGGATCCACAATCAACACTCATAGTAGCAGATGCCAAGAAATCAAGAGATACATTGGATTGTGAAAATCTGCTGTTAAAGATCTCTTTATAGTACTGTAGAGATGAAAATACCGATTTAAGGTTTAAAGTGCATCTGATTCAAGCCATGGTATTTTTGATTGCTGGTGACCAAGGGAACAAAGAGTTGCACGGCCAACTCATAGGCAGGCCTTTCAAATTCACCAGCTTCTCCTTGGGAAAAAGGTGGGAAATCTCCTCTTTTGTACTTTACTGCCTATGAAAATCTCCTGGAAGATCAGCTATGAGATGGCTCTGATGTGGCAGCACAAAGCACCAAGATGCATCTGAAAGTTGGACAATGAAATAATGGAAACCAAAAGAAAATTGATGCCTTTGAATTGTGCTGGAGAAGACTATTTTTTTTCTTCTTTCATGCCGTGTTCCATCTAATCATCTAACTGGCAAAGGAGGAGGTTGCTCCTCTTTCTCCAGTGGAGTATCTGGTGAATTTGAACCACACACCTTCGGGATTGCAGCGCAGCTTCTTGACCCTAGGCCACCAGAGCTCCTGAAGAAGACTACTGAATCTACATAACATGAGGCTGGAGAGCACATTATAAAATATGTGCAGTCATGTTTTAGTAATTGCAAGTATCTTTTTTTTTTTAGAAAAAAACCACAACACCTACAAAACAGTGCACACATGAACGTCATCTGAAGGAATCAATTTGACATCTGTGGAGAAGCTCAATTTCAGTAGTCAGATCAAGGCCAGGGTTCGGCTTTGAAACAGATCATCAATTACACACTTATAAGTTCAAAATAAAACTGAAGAAAATGAAAACCATTCCATTAAAGCCAAAATATGGCTTTGAGTTTATCCCTCCAAAAGCATCTCAAAAACAGACTTGACACATTCAAGGACATCATTTATGAAGAAAGTGAAAACTCCAGTAAAAAGGCAGAAAAAAAAAGAGACCAAAGTAGATGTCAGAAATTATTTGAAAACTTGCTCTTAAGTGTAGAAAAGTTAAAAAGAAGGCAAAGAAATGATAAAAATAGAGAGTTAAACAGAAGATGTCACAGGCCAGGTCAGGAAGACAAAGCAAAGTCATAACAAAATGTACAAAGATTTGGAATTAGAAAATTAGAATAAAGTATACATTGATCATTGCTCAAGCTTAAGGAACTGAAGAGTAAATTCAGGCGAAGGACTGTATCAGCAAAACACTGAATGATTCAGGAAGCATCAAAAAAAGATGGAAGGAATACACAGAGTTGTACCAAAAAGAATTAGTTGACACTGAAACATTTCAGAAATAGCACAAGATCAAGAGCCAATGGTACTTAATGGAATAAATCTAAGTTGTATGAGAGCATTGTTAGAAAATAAGGTCCTATGAAGCATGGAAGGAGGAGTGGCATCAACTTCCATAATAGCTTGCCTCTGAAAACCCTATGAACCTAGAGAGAGGATGAAAGGCACCCAAGCGTTGAGGACTCTCCTTCATAGGGTCGCTATGAGTCGCCTGTGACTCGACGGCACTTAACAACAATAACATCAACAGGGAGAGAGAGAGAGAGAGAGA
>NW_006400036.1:1522018-1536433 GCF_000299155.1 Elephantulus edwardii
AGAGAGAGAGAGAGAGAGAGAGAGAGAGAGAGATCAGCTGGCCCAGTGAAGAGAAAATGATGTGACCAAGACAAAGGTGGGTGACTTTTAGTTTGCGGCCCTCCGGCCAGTCTTTCATTGTTTTTGTTCAGACATTCCTCTAGGTCGTATAGCCCTGGTGTACAAGTTGCCATCCCGCGGTCACTTGTGGTTGCTATGAGGCTGAACACTGTGACACGGATGAGTCAAATGCGTTAATGGTTGGCTACCCAATGCAGACTGAGAGTGGGATGGAGCTCCCCGATTAAACAAGCGTGGAAGGAGGAGTGGCATCCACTTCTATAATAGCTTGCCTCTGGAAACCCTATGAACCTGGATAGAGGATGAAAGGCACCCAAGCATCGAGGACTCTCCTTCATAGGGTCGCTATGAGTCGCCTGCGACTCGATGGCACTTAACAACAACAACAACGTGAATTGATGAACACCAAATGAGATGTTTCAGCAAACAGATATAATACTCGAGTTGCTCTCTAGTTTATGTCAAGAAATTTGGAAGATGGATAACTAGACAAAAGAGTTTTATATTTATCTCTATTTTTTTTAAAAAAAACCACAACCCTGACAAAGACACATGATCCAACTTATCATTAATATAACATGCAGGTAAAATCTTGTTGAAGATTATTATTTTAAAAACAGATTGAGCAGTATATCTACAGAGAAATGCTAGAAATTCAAACTGGATAAAAAAGAGACCAGGGATACCATAACTGATGTCAGAAGTACTCTGACTAAAAGCAGAGAATACCAGAAAGACATCTACTTGTGTTTTATTGACTAAGCAAAGCATTTGATTATGTGAATCATGATAAATTATTGGTAACATTGAGAAGGATGAGAATTATAGAACACTTAATTGTGCTAGTGTAAAATCTGTACTTTTCCCCAAGAACATTGGGGGTAATAAGAGCTGGTTTAAAATCAGGAAAGGTACGTGTCAGAGTTATATCCTTTCTCCATACCAGTTTAATCTGTATGCTGAACAAATAACTAATTTGAGAAGCTGGACTATATGGCAGAGAAGGAGGTGTGTCATCAGGATTGAAGGACAGCCCATAAACAAGCTACATGATCCAAATGACTCCACCTTTCTTGTAGAAAGTGAAGAACACTCAATGCATCTATAGAAAAAGAGAAAAAAAACTACAATCACCATTAATATGGGTTACGTCTCAACACCTAGTAAACAAAAATCCTCACAAGTGGACCAAAAAGTCACATATGATAGAAGGGGAAAATATTGACATTGTCAAAGATTTCATTTTATTTGGATCCATAAATAACAGCCATTTTATTTATAGTCAGGAAGTCAAAAGAAAGTCACATTGGAAAAATCTGTTTATTAAGAATTCTTTAAAGTACTAAAGAACAAGGATGTCAGTTTAAAGACAAAGATGCCTGATTCAGGCCATGGTATTTTCAATCACTTGCTATGCATCTGAGAGCTGGACACTGAACAAGTATGACAGAAGAAAAACTGATGCCTTTGAGCTGTAATGTTGGAGGAAAACACCAAATATCCCGTAGACTGCCAAAAGAATAGATATGTCTTGGACAAAGTGCAAGCCAGAGTGTTTCTTAGAGGTAAAGATGGCAAAGCTTCCTCTCATAGACTTTGAACATGTTGATACGAGAGGCTATTAACTTGGAGAGGGTTATTACATGGTCAGAAAGGTAGAGGGTCAGTGACAGAAAGGAAGACCTTCAACAAGATGGTTTGACACAGTGACTATAGCAATGGACTCAAGTGTGTTGGAGATAATGAGGATGGCACAGGATAGGACAGGGCTCAGATCACTTGTTCCTAGGGTTAAGAGTCATTCTTGACTTGACAACACCTAAGAATAACAATAACAACAAGAATGGCTGTGCATCTTATGATTGGACAATGAGTAAGGGTGACAGAAGAATTGTTTTCTTTGAGTTGTGGTGTTGGAGAAGAATACTGTATTGCTCATCAATTAAACACACACACCCCCCACCACCCAAAAGACCAAGCAAGTACATCTTGGAGATAGTGCAGCCAGATTGCTCCTTGGAGGCAAGGAAGGTGAAAATTTGCCTCATGTTGTTATATGGGGCCAGTTCTTGCTTGTAAGGGTGGAGGCTCAGAATAAGAGACTAAAACCGTCAGCACAGTGACTTGTAATAATGGGCTCAAGTATGTCAGAAATGATGAAGATGGCACGAGATAGGCTAGGGTGTACTCTGTTCATAGAGTCGCTATGAGTGGTCTTGACTTGATGATAGCACCTAACAACAGCAAAAATGACCACTTCACAAATGCTATATAATCAGCACTAACGTTGGGTGACAATTCTTATATAAGTACTCACTTAAAAAAAAAAAAGATTGTTAGAGTAAAACAAAGATGTCAAGAGTCAAGTTTTAGATTGTGCTAAAAACTTCAAGTAGACACTGATTGTTCTGCATTCTACATTATTATAATGTTAAAGCATTCAGGTTTTAAAATATTCTTTTTTAAATTCCATTAATTTGTTTTTATTGTTATTAATATAAATAATAGCAAATTTAAAATTACATCTATGGCTTATTTTTCTATTAGACAGCACTATTTTAGTTTCAGAACGAGATTATGGGGAAGATATAATAGATTTATAAAAATTTTAGCTCAGAGGTGAAAGAAAATAATCTTTGCTATAAGAGAAATGCCATTATTATAGTTGTTGTTATAAAATATTCTTGAAAAAAGTAAAACAGGTCTTACTTTTTCTGACGTGTAATCCATTGCTTTTTTTCATCCCTCACCCTCCTACAACCTCTCCCCCAAACGAAAACCAAACCTCCACAACAAAAAAATTCCACAATATATTCCTATATTTATTTTCAAAACAATCCAAAAAGCAAACCATAGCCCTTCAGACAATCCCTATCCCAGGACGCTGCACACCAGTAGAACCACCCTATAGGTTTCCGCGGCTGGATTTTTCAGAGAGGAACCCTGGTGGCACAGTGGTTAAGTGCACCCCTGGGAACTACAGGACCGTAGTTGAAAGCCAGCAGCCACTCCAGGGGAGAAGGTCGTGACAGGTGGCTTCTGTAAAGATTTGAGGCTTGGAATCCCCAGAGGGCAGCTCTACTCTGTAGAGGCCACTATGGATCAGAATGATTCCACAGTAGTGGGCTTAATTATTTTGTTGTGGTTTGTTTAACCTCTGAGGAAGTGGACTACAGCGTCATTCTCCCGAAAGAAAAATCCAAGTTCTCCTGAGCTGGTGAATTGCATTCACTTTTCCATTGGCTGCCGAATGTTTAACCAAGGCGCCTCCACGGCTCCTTTTTGAAAACAAAAAGCCCTAAATAAGTTTTAAACAGAGTGCCAAGGTCTCTTCTGACTTCTCTCCAGCTTGGATGTCGGAGGAGAGTTTTTTTAGTTACTCCTAGCTATACACACTGTGGGCTCTGGTGGCCTACTACTGGTAAGAAGCTGCGCTGCAATCACAAGCATAGACAGCATTTCGGGAATCGGGGCTCTGCGGTCTAGCAGGGGTGTTAGAGTGAGGAAGAACTGATTTAATGGGTTGTTGTTGTGTATCGTCAAAGCGGAACCAACCCTATCTGACCCGCCTGTGGATTTCCAGAGGGTGGGCTCGAACCGCTTGCCTTTAAGTGGCCAGAGCAATTATTTTTTATGGTTAAGTTATCCGAGCTCTCTGACCTAAAGGGAGAGAGGTTAAAGGTCGAGCCTCTATCATTTTGCGCTTTGGCCCGCGCCAATTCACAGCCTCTTACCCGTCTTTCCAGAGAAGTATTCAGTCCCTACAGGTGTTGGAGGGAGTCAGAGATCAGAGGTAGAGAGAGTGGCTTCTCCACAGTCCCAGGCCAGGCACCACTCGCGGCCTTATTGTTCTGTTGGGGTTACATGCCCACGGGCTTCCTAAACCACCCAGCCCAGAAATTCTCGAGGCCTCACCATTGAAGCCGATCACCGCCTCAAGCTCTAGCTCAGCCACCTCGGTCTCTGGCGACGTTTCAGAACCCATCACAGCGCCGCACAGTTGACTTTCCTCAGTAACAGCACTCAGCCAGTGCAGCGTCCTTGGGTCGTTATGGTAACGGGAGAGCGCATGCGCATGAGAGCCATGCTCTTGCCAGGACTCCTGCATCGAGATTAAATTAATTTTCTCTCTCACAAACATAGGGATAATTTCCCCCTCTTGTATTTCTCTAGGAATTTAAGAGGCACTAAATAAATACACAGAGGCAATATTATGCTACATGGAGAGAAGATTGAAGTTGTCAAAAATTTAATTAATCCACAATCAACATCCTTGGCACCAGCAGTCAAGAAATCACAAGAAGTATTGAGTTGGGGAAATCTGTTATCAAAGACCTCTCCAAAGTAGTGAAGAGCAAGGCTGCCGGTTTAAAAAGTTACACTTGATTCAAGCCATGATCTTTCCGATTGCCTGTTATGCATCTGAAAGTTGGACACAAGTGGCAGAAAGAGAAGTGATGCTTTTTGAGTTATGGTTTTGGAGAAGAGTGCTAAAATGTTGCGTGGGCTGCAAAGAGGACAAATTTTCTCTCCTGGAGAAAGTGCGACCAGGTCTTTGGAGGCAAGAATGGTAAAAGTCCATCTCATCTATTTTGTGCCTTTTGTTGTTGTTGTTGTTATGTGCCGTCGAGTCGTTTGCGACTCATAGCGACCCTAATGTACAACAGCCCTAAACCGTGCTCTATCCTGTGCCAATTACATTGCCTCTGACGCACCCATCCCGATTACCCCAGTCACTGAATCAATCCACCTCATAGAGGGTCTTCCCCTCCTGCGCTGTCCCTCCACTCTGCCCAGCATGATGTCCCTCTCCAAAGACCTGTCTCTCCTTACAACATGTCCAAAGTATGTCAGACGAAGCCCAGAATCCTTGCCTCCAAGGACCAGCCTGGTTTAACCCTCTCTAGGATGAATCTGTTTGTTTTCTTGGCAGTCCAATACTGTTCTCCAGCTGTGCCTTTTGTTAGGAGGGGCCAATCCTTGGAAAAGGGACTTTCCAATCACTATCACAATGAGTTCAAGTAAATGAGCTGATAAGGATGGTACAGAATAGGGCAAGGTTCAAATCCATTGTGTATAGTGTCGCTATGTGTCCTGGTTGTCGACAACACCTAACAACGTGAAGTCTGTGACATCCTTGGGAAGTATGTACTAAAACACCTTTTTTATTGTTATTTTATACCATCGAACTGGAACTGACCCATCAGTGGGTTTTCAGAGGATGCATCCTGTCTCCATACCTTTTCAACATGTATGCAGAGCAGATTATCCGAGAGGCGGGGCTCTATGAGGAGAATTGTGGCATCAGGATTGGTGCAAGATCTATTAACAATCTCCATTATGCAGATGACACAACCCTGCTTACTGAAACTGAGGAGGACCTCATGCACTCGCTGCAAAGGGTCAAGGACTGCAGCCTTCAGTATGGACTAAGGCTCAATGTCAAAAAGACAAAGATTCTCGCCACTGGACCAATGGCAGCATCAGGATGGATGACGAAGAGATTGAGAGTGTTCACAGCTTCACTTTGCTCGGCTCCACAGTCAACACTCTTGGCACCAGCAGTCAGGAAATCAAAAAGCGTATCGCGATGGGAAAGTCTGCTGTTAGGGATCTCTCTAAGGTACTCAGGAGCAACAGTGTCTCTCTGGAGACTAAGGTGCGCCTGATACAGGCCATGGTATTTGCAATCGCTTGTTATGCATCAGAGTTGGACAATGACTAGGGAGGACAGAAGGAGAGTGGATGCTTTTGAGCTGTGGTGCTGGAGAAGGGTACTGAATATACCCTGGACTGCCAGGAAAACAAACAGATTTATCTTGGAGAGGATTAAACCAAGCTACTCCTTGGAGGCAAGGATTCTGGGGCTTCTTCTGACATACTTTGGACATGTTGCCAGGAGGGACGGGTCCTTGGAGAGGGACATCATGCTTGGTAGGGTGGAGGGACAGCGCAGGAGGGGAAGACCCTCTATGAGATGAATTGATTCGGTGACTGGGGTAATCGGGATGGGTGTGTCAGAGGCGGTGCGGTTGGCGCAGGATAGAGCAGGGTTTGGGGCTGTTGTGCATAGGGTCACTATGAGTCGGAAACGACTCGATGGCACATAACAACAACAACAACAACAACAACATAATCACGTGGAAGGAGAATGCCCATATTTTTCTCACGGAGAAGCTGGTGGATTCGAACCACCTGTCTTTAGGTTTGTTGTGCAAGTCCTTACCACAAAGCCATCAGAGCTCCCTAATCAAACACCTACTGGGATTTTTTTTTCCTTCTTCTTCATAATTCACTTGCTTCTGACCTCTGATAATCTACTTATTGCACTAGAGATAGATCCAATTCATAGCTGAACCCCAGCGGGTGTTCAGGGGCTGCAAATTGCACGGGAGGAGACTGCCTATCTTCTTCCGGCAGAGCAACTAGTTGATTTGAACCGTCCTCTTTGGGGGTTGGCAGTCGAACTCCTTAACCACTGGGCCACAAAGAGCATTGCTTTCCGGTTGAGTCAATTCACATGAATTGTACAGGACAGAACAGAACTGCACTAGAGTGTTGTTGCCACTTCCATAAAGTAATCTTTATGGAAGGTGGTCGCCACATTTTTCTCCTGCAGACCTTTTAGTTAGCAAACAATCACTGTGCCATAAAGCTTCCTCAGATGGGAAGAAAGCGATAAAATAACATAATTAATACTTTATTGACTCCCTTGTTTAACGTGGGATAAAATTCTAAGTGACAAGATTAAACGCTAATCTGATGGTTAGGAGCTCTGGTTACCTAGTACGTTGCACTGCCAACCCAAAGGGAAGTGGTTCGAATCCACCAGCCGCTCCTTTGGAGAAAGATGGATAATCTCTTTCCTTTCGATTTACTGCCTGTTTCTGAGTCAGTTCTGATTAAACAGCACATAACAACAACCAGAAGATCAGTGGATTAAACCCATCAGTTGATCTGAGAAAAAAAAAAAAAAAAAAAGATGTGGTCACTTTAACGATACAGCCTTAGGAAGTCCTATGGTACAATTGTATTTTGTCCTAAGGAGTTGCAAAGTGTTAACACAGGTTCTTCGCGCACACCACCAGCACACAAAGGTCTGAATGGAAATGCTCAGATTCTGTCGAACAGCAGTTTTATTGTAATCGTATGTGATAGCCTGCGTTTCTCAATAGGTGCAGATTGCTGCAATTTACTGTTACGAAGGAGAGCCTTCTCTTTTAAAAAAGTCTCGTTTTTAGGCATTATCGCAGGGTATCCGTCGTCCCAGTAAAATTCAGTTTCCCGTCGCGCAGTAGGCGAACCGCGCTATTTGATCCGCGCGGGCCGCCGTAGTCAGCTGCAGCGAGCAGGAAGTATCGGAGCAGCGGGCGGTGACTGCAGGATGGCCCCGGACCCCTGGTGAGCCAGGGTGGGGGTGACTTTTGGGGGAGCGTCCTTGCGGGGGGGTCGGGCATCCGAGAAGTGGGCGATTGCTTGACCTTGCTTCTCTAGACCTCTCAGAATAAGGGGAGGGACCGCTAGACCCCCTCTGCTGAGGGCAACTCTGTTGTATCTCCGAACCTTCTTTAGAGCTTGTGGTGGTCTCTCTGGAAGGAGACCGAGGGGACCCTTTGGACTCTGAGGAGGTGTGCTGAGTTGCTGAATATTCTTCTGGGCTGCTTCTTGCCACGGAGATTTTCCACTGTTTTTGGCTGTGAGCGGGATGGTGCAGGCTTCCCCGGGCTCCTCTGAAAGTGAAGTAGAAGTAATCTTTTTTTTCTTTTCTTTTGTGGACTGTCAGTCCCTCTGGTGTTTCACAAACGGAGAAACCGAGGTTCCAAATCTGTCCTCATGCTGTTTAGGGGTAGGACTGAAATATCTTGGGCCCTTTAGAAAATTTTTGAGTCTGGAAGGGAAATACACTTGCTTAGAAAGCATTTTTGCTTTGTTTTGTATAAATATCACCAAGACTTATTCCAGCACCAGCTTTTGCAGTAGAATAGTAGATAGCAAAGGGAATTTATTAATAAAGACGAGCTTTAATCACCCCAAATTATTATTGTAACACATTGAAGTTCAACATTTTGTTTAATAGTTGAAAGCAGACTATAGCTTGATAAAGCTCTTGTTGGACTATATGTTTTATACTTGGCATTTTCAATATAGGTTATGATGATTTAAGTTGCAGGCAGTCTGGATATAGGATAATGGATTCCAAGATCAAGGTGAAAGTTGTTTAGTTCCTGATAATTTGTATCCATCTCTTCATTGATGTAGCACTAATTTCAACAGTCCTAAATATGTCAGTGATGAGGATGACACAGGATAGGAACAGGGTTCAGATCTTTTGTTCATGGGGTCACTGTGAGTCGTGCTGGACTAGATGGTACCTACCAATAACAACACAGTCCAGCAGGGAGCTCTGGTGACCTACCTACTGGATAAGGAGGTGCACTGCCAGCCCAAGAGCAGGTGGTTCAAAACAACCACCTACTCTACTGGAGAAAGATGGGTAGTCTCTTCTCATGCCATGTACAGCCTCTGAAAAATCTGCTGGAGAGCCACCTGTGGGTGTACTCTGACTTGACAGCAGCTCATTGTTTGCACTGCATACAGCCCGGGTAGATAGAACATGGTACAAATTTTCAAAGAAGAAAATACGTAAAACTGGGGGAGGAGAAAGAGAGGAGGAGGGAAAGAAATGTGCAACAATGAATGAACAAAAAAACCCAACTTTTCTAAATTTTTCTTAAAATCACAATTAAAAAAAATTAAAAAAGGACATGTAGAATCCTGCCACTGTTTGGAAATAGCCACTATTGACTTTTTTTTTTTTAAATTGATTTATTACTTTAATCTGGTTATCTATCTCTATTCCCAAACAGGGAACATTCTCTTATCTTCCTGATTTCTTAAAAGTGATACTATTGAGTCATGATTATTAACATTTTTGTGTCCTTTGACACAGTGCTAAATTACTTTCACCTCCTGGAAGCAAACACATCATCCATCCCCCCCAGGTTATACATAAAAACCAAGAACCAGTTTTTATCACTCAATTCTGACTCATGCTGACCCTGTATATATATCAGAGGAGAACTTGTTTCATAGAGTTTTCATTCACTGGTATTTGCAAAGCACAGAAGTCTAGATGCATTGCATTAAAATATATTAAAAATATAAAAGAACTAGAAGAAGATAGAGGTGGATAAAAAACAGTTCTAGGTTATGAAGAAATTCCTTTCCTAAATCTGGCTTTAAGTGAAATTTGTGTGTAAGTCAGGACAGTAAGTCAGGTGTGGTCTGTAATATCAGTTAGTCAAATGTTTGTCTTAGTATATATTATAGTATATAGTGTACCTTTCTGTGCATAGGCAGAACCTTGGTGATGTTATGGTTAAGGCATTTGAGGCACCTCTTCAATTGCTGTCAAGTCAGAACTGATTGGATTTTCAGAGGAGTTTGTCCATGTTCCTCCCAAGGAGCAGCTGTTAGATTCAAACTGTCCACTCTCTTGCATTGGCACTGTAACTCCCTATCCACTAGTCTACCAGAGTGCCGTCTTTAGGGAACTTGTAATGTGTAATGTGTGTTGAATACAGCTCATAACTGTTGCACTTCCCTGACCAATGGGAAAGTGTCAGGCAACTAACTACTCAAGGTTTCTGTTAGCCAAGAGGTAAAAAGTTGAGATTTGGCGCCTAGAATCATCAGGCGCCTTATCTCACTGCCCAAACCCAGTCCCTGACAAGCACCACAGTGGGGGGAAAAAAAGAGGTAAAGGGAGAGGAACTCAGAGGTGACTGTCCTCTCAAACTGTATGTCCTCATAACTTTTGTTAAGAAGTTTCTCATTACATAAACAGTAAAATATGTTAACTGGTCTCCAAGATGTTTTTTACTATTTCTCTTCTTATTTACTGACTTTCCCTGTTTCCAAAATTACATCTTTATCAGAAGTCAGCAGGAGAATCAAGATTTTGCAGGTATACACATACATAGATGCCTAGGGCAGAGTGTTCATTTGCCCTGATTACAGGTTTTAGATTACATTCTTTTAATCTAAGAAGCTCCTGCCTTGGTCAGCTTAACCTCTGTAGCTCCCTTTTTTGTTTTTCTTTTCAGATTCTTTAGAGTGTAAAATACATTATTTGCTTTATACTGTGTGTTTTAGCACAGATAGTGTGTATATTTGATATGCAGAATAAATAATTTAGATTTTGTTGGTGAGGAAGGATGATGGAAGACTTCTTTGCTCTGAGACTTGCAGCCCCTTTTAGAATGGCAGCTGTAAATGCTGTTAGGGGAGTGGAATGACAACAGCTCTAGCTACTCCCTGCTGTAAGGAGTTGCAGTTTGTGAACAGCATTTAGACTTCTTTGGGTGGAGGCTGATTCAAGGGTCCACAGAAGACCTGGGAGCTCATAAGGGTTTCCGTGCCCAGACTATTTGTATCTTTTTGAATTAGCATCATTTTTCACTGGAAGTAATGTAGTGTGAAAGTTGTATACTTAGAAAGCATGTTAGAAAGACAAGATCTTAGCAGCAATAGGAGGGACATGTCTTATTTTCTTAGAATGTTTTGGACTAAGATATAACTTCCAAGAGTAAACTTGATTTGCCTGAATGTCCCCATTTTAATGACTGCAGAACAATTTACCATTGTTGTTGTTATTATTAAGTGCCAAGTTGTAGACGACACTATGAATGAAAGACCTGAACACTTGTATAAGTTTCATCGTCTCTCCAAGTTCATAGTTTCCGGAAGCAAGATATTTCAGAAGTGGACACCACTCCGGCTTCCAGGATTAAAATAATAATAATGATTAAAATAACCAGGAAGCTGCACCAAATAGCGTCCACCATGGGCAACTATTATCACATTTAATACATCAATGTCACAGTGTATAGCAGCACAGCAACAAATGGACAGACCAGTGCTATATCACTTAGAAGAATGTTTTAAAACCAAGGAAGCAGCAGCATTGGAAATCCTGTGTGGTACCAGTTTTTAACTGCCCTTCATTCCTGCACAGCAGTATATTCCAATGTTGTTGTTAAGTGTCATCGAGCTGTAGACAACTCATAACGACCCTATGAACGAAAGACCTGAACACTTATATAACTTTTCATTCTTTCTCCAGGATTATAGGGTTTCCAGAGGCAAGCTCTTTGGGAAGTGGATGCCACTCCTGCTTCCAAGCTTGTTTTAATCAGGAGCTTCACCAAACACTGTCCTCCATGGGTAACGGTTACCACATTTGACACATCAGTGTCACAGTGTTTAGCATCACAGCAACCATTACTTAAAATTCTCTTACTCTTTTTTCACTTTCTCTTACACTGTTCACTTAATTTCTAGTCACTTACTGTTTCTGAAAACAAAACACGAAAAACCAAAACACCTTAAACTTTAAGATCAAACTACTTTCTTTTCCTGCTAAAACAGTACCACTCTTATCCTCCTACTCAGTCAGACTGATAGACAATTTTTTATGCTTTCTACAACTGTTCAGTAAGTTCTCATAAAGATTCACAGTTCCCTCACCACTTATAGAGAGAGCAAGTTTGCACTTTGGCTTTAGGCAATACCTAAGTTTTATTCAATTCAATTAAAAACTTGTAGGAGTTTTACCAACATTCTTGGTTCTTGAAACTTGGAGATTTATGGTTCTTTTTTTTTTTTCACTTTATAGGTGAATGATTAGAGCATGTACATAATCTGGGAACAGAACTATCTTCAGTCTTTAACATAAATGGCATCAGTACAATGAAAAAAACAGAAGAAGATGAAGAGTCAAATCCTTATAAACCGTAGTATGGCAAATGGTGGAGCTGTGCAGATGTTTCTGGCACAGTCCTAAGAATGCCCATTGCTTTATTTTCTAGGTGAATATAGATTGACCTTGAGTTATAAAGCTCTCTTTTTTTACTATTTACTACTGCTGGTTATTGTTTGTTTGAGGTATCTGAGACCTTTGGAGTTACTTGTGCTTAAAATTTTTTTATAATTTCTTCTTCTAGTCTGGGTGTTTTGTTTGTTTTACTCTTAAGAAAATACTTGTACTTAACAATTGCAAGCCAACTTTGTCCTTTTAGAGTCTGGTGTGGAACATTCAGGCAGGGAAACAAGAGGCTGTGAGATAAAGCTTTCTTGAATTCTTCCAAAAAGCCATTAAGGAGAGAGTTTCTGCTTTAATATTATTCCTTTTTTTATGTTTACACTTGAAACTTTATACTTTCAAAAGAGAAAAGGCTTTGAAAGAAAAGGTAGAACTGGCGAGCTCTGGTGGCCTAGTGACAGGAAACTGCACTGCAATCCCAGAGGTGCTCGGTTCAAATCCACCAGATGCTCTGCTGAAGAAGGAGGAACAATCGCCTCCTGTACCAGTCAGATCCAATTTGATGGTACACACATAAAAAGAATAAATAAATAAATAAAAAATAAAAAAAAGAAAAGGTAGAACTGAGAAAATGACTTACATAAAACAAGAACTTGATTACATTACCTGTCAAGTCAACAGCAAACTTCAGTGGGGAATGCTGTTTTCCATCAGTGGAGGCAGTACAGTTCCCTGGACCTCCTCAGCTGAATTCGGCTAGCGTGCCAGTTATTGCTAGCATAGATGTCTGGTGCTGAGGCTGGCCTTGAAGAAGGTCAACAGTATGCCCTGCTTAGGACAGTCTGGGCACTCTGCTTTTAATAGCCTTGCCTTTCCTATTGTTGCTGATCAGGCTTGACCCTTGGATGGCCCGTGGCAGTAGTGGTTCCCAGTATTGGTGTTGAATCCTGGAGATGTTATGAATAAAGCAGATCCTCAAGCATATTAACTCTTTAGATCTTGATATGCTCATTAGTAGCATTAGAAGAAATTCTAATGGGGATGGCAGTGTGGAAAGTCCTGTGCCCTTTTCTGTGTAATTGGAATCTGGGATGTCTGATTTTGAGACTTGTCTGAAAAGGTATCTTTAGTAATGTCTTCAACATGCCAAGGGAAGAGGGCAGTTATTACTAGACTTTACAGAGTTATGACACTAAGAACACTTCTTTTTTTAAAAAAAAATTTTTTTTAAAACTTTCTACCAGCTTGTTTTCAAAATTCTACATCTAAAGTTCTGGTATTTGGAAACCAGTGGCTAGGTTGCAAACAAATCAGCAGCTTTGAAATACTTTAGGTTCTATTGTGTAAGAGGTGGTCTTCAAGAGCTGATGTAGGATCTTCTGGTCTTTAGTCAGCTCTTGCCTCATCTTCAGAAATCCCCTTATGAATAATTACTTACACGTGGCAGCGCGCACTGGCACTGTTACTGAGATGAAAATGGCTGGACTGTTTTACTTTTCATTGTGTGTGGGTCTGATCACTCTTCCTCCTGTATCATGTTGGAGTCACCATATGTTGCACTTCTCTGACCAGCAGGAAAGTGCCAGGCTATGGAATGAAGTACTCAAGACTTTTAGTTAGTCAAGAATGGGAGAGGAACTCATGGTTGGGTGTCCTTCTGACCTGTACATCTTGATAGCTTTTATTGAGAAGCTTCACATTATATAAGCAGTAAAATATGTTAACTGGGCTCCATGATATTTTTTACTGTTTCTTTTCTTATTTGCTGTACTTCCCTGTTTCCCTAACTACATCTTTATCAGAAGGCAATATCAGAATCAGCAAGGTTTTACAGCATGCAACACACACACACACACACACACACACACACATTTATAAGAGAGAGTGGCTTTTAGTTTATACAGGCCTAGGGCACAGTGTTCCTTTGCCCTGATTACATTCTTTAGATTACATTCTTTTAATCTAAGAAGCTCCTGCCTTGGTCAGTTTAACCACTACACATAGCATCCCTATGAACAACAGGTCTGAAACCTCTTCTATCTTGTACCATCTTCATCAAGTCTGTCATACCTGAACCCATTTTTGCAGTTACTGTATCAATCCATCTCATTGAAGGTGACCTTTCGCTGACCTCTAATCTTTCAGAGCATGGTGTCCGTTCCAAGGAAGAGCACCTTCTAGCAAAATGCCCAAAGTATGTGAAATGAAGCTTCACCTTCCTTGCCTCTGGCTATACCTTTTCTGAAACATTGTTCTTTTGTCAACATACTCTTCTTAAACACTACTGCTCAAAAGTATTGATTTTTCTTCTGTCATCCTTTTTCATTGTTCAGCTCTCAGACATATAGCAAGTTATTGAAAAGACTGTGGTCTGAATCAAATGCACCTTATTCTTGAAACTGACATTATTGCTTCTCAGGACTTTGGAGAGGTCACTGGCAGCACACTTTCCCAATACAGTACATCATGATTTCTTTTTTTTTTCCCTATAATTATATTTTATTAATTTTCATAAACATTTACAGAGATTT